>NW_006985380.1:0-10024 GCF_000164805.1 Carlito syrichta
CAATCACATGTTAGGAACATGACCAAGGCTGATATCCAAGTGGGTGTTTGAGATGAGAGATCACACAGGAGTTTTATGACCACAGGTGTGTGGAAAAGAACAACTGTGAATAGCCCTGGTTCCCTACCCTATAATTACATGTCAAATTACTACTGACAACTAAATTAGCACCTTGTTATAATGAAGTAAGGAGGAATGTGGTCATTAGCCAGGTCTTGAAGTGAGGAGGGTTGATGCTGTTCTCTCCACCACCTACTCATACGATCTCAGGCACAATCCACTGCTACAGGGATCTGTAGGGCATTACTCAAGGAATGATATTAGGGAACCCATTTTCTGCAGCTAGCAACTGCCCTCTGTCTGATGTGCATCTTTCCTTTCTGCAAACTGTTACATGTGCACTTTTATTGTTAAGAATCATACATATCCTCTTTCTTAAGATGGCACAAAGTGTAGTGAATTCAAAATTCATGAGAAGAGACACAGACCACAACAAAATGACATTTGGAAATTAGTCTTTGTGAGTGTGTGCACAAAGACTAGGCTACTGGTCCAACATATACATGAGTTAAAGAGTTTCTACAACATATATGCTTGTATAACAACAGAGGTGTCCAGTAGAGAGGTTGAAGATTTATATTTCTCAATATATTGCCTCAAGGAGATGGTTATTACCTCAGGCACTAAGGGATGTACAGGGATTAGAAGGACTACAACCAGCTGAACACTGAACAATGTCAGGAATGCTGATCATCTAGCAACAAAAGTTCAAGCTTCTTTAAGTCCCATGGGATGAATGCTTTTTGCTCCACGTTTATCCTTTGCTAGAGTTGGTAATCAAGCCATTTCAGATAAAGAAATGTTCACTCAAATTAAGTGAATTTTAAAGATGATATAGTCATATAAAATTTGGAAAATGCTACTTATAATTGATTAAATACTTTATGTGATCTAGTGGAAAAGAAAATAATTCAATGTGGGTATCTTTCGGAAGGTGCTTGGATTTTGGAGAAGTATTTAATCCATGCACATCTCTAGAAGTAGTGATTTGGGGACAATTTTCTCTAACTTGTCATTGATGTAACTATCACTTTCAACACATTAAAAAGCATAAAATAAGAGGACTATTAGAATGGTGAAGGGGAGGTAACAAGGTAGAAGACTGCTTTTGTGAGAATTCAGACCGTATCTTCTTCCCAGGTAAAGCACCATGGAGAGGGTCCTCTCCTCATCCTCTTTTATGTTTGCATACAAACTTTATATGCCCACATTCATTTCAACAATAGTCATCCCGAAGAAGGCATAGAAATATACATGGTCTTCTTCAACCTCTAAATTATTTGTTTGGAATCAAGACCTCAGACTGAAAAATATGAAGAACCTGTGGTTCTTCTCATATCTGGAGGAAGCTCCCAGGGAAGAGGGTCTCATGATTCAAACATGAAGACATGAGGGTGCTTTACCTAAGTATACGAATCACTAAGGACCTTGCCAGCATCCAGTCAGAGGTAAAACTGCAGTAGTTGAGTCCAAGACTTAATAAACCCACACAGAACCTCTTTCTCTCCTGTTTTGTCTTTGATGGTTACTGATGAAACTATATATACTAACCATAAGGGTAGGGACTGAAATAGATGGTTTACATCTATCATGGTGAAAACAGACTGAAACCTATTCCTTTGAGACTCCAATGTCATGCATTCCTGACTTGTCTTGAGATCATTGATTACATCCTGAATCACTTTCTAAACTCCCATATCATATATAATGCTTCTTGGTGTCTTCTTCAAAACAAATTGCTCATTTTGAGTAGTTGATAACTATAACAACTTTCTTGACAAAGTAAAAATCAAGTACAATTAACTGAAGCTGAAAGACAGACTAATAAGAAGGATCCAGATGTTAATTTCCTCATCTTACATAATGAGTCAAGTAAACGGTGCATAGGAAAAATTTGCTATAAATGTTTGCATGTTACTAGGTTGAAAGGTTAGCGAAAGAAGACTGATACATAGCAATGTTAGTAAGAAAAGAAGGGAGTGAAGTGGAATTGAACTAAACCTTAGTCTGTTATAACACAGAGTCAATAGATACATGATGGATTAATGAAGGTACACTTTTAATAGCGATACTGAGGCAGCAGCAAGAAGTGATTCCACTTCAGTCTTGGTATGGAGTTGAAAAGTGCTGGGAAAACTGTGACTTTTAACTGTCTGCATAGGATATTATGGGGAATGTAAAGTGGGACTTGAGTGAAAAGATAATAATGAAGGCTGTTCAGTGTTGTGAAGGTAACTAATGCAACTGAAAAGTTTATGGTATGTTTGTTTTGAGTTGGAGTCTCACTGTTGTCCAGGCTGAAGTGCAGTGGTATGCTCATGGCCACCGCAGCCTCTGACTGCTGAGCCTAGGTGATCCTTCAACCTCAGATTTCCAAGTAACTGGAGTCACAGTTGTGCACCATAATGCCTGGCTAATTTTGTTTGATTTTTCATAGAGATGAGGTCTTGTCAATTTGTCTGGGCTGGTCTTGACCACCTGGGCTCAGCTCCACCTCTCAAATTGTTGGGATTCCAAAATTGTATTCTTAAAATTGTTACCATTGCATGTTTTATGTTATATGTATTTTACAACAACAAAAATTTTTAAGTGAGAAAAGTAGATGTATCCTGGTGGTTTTGTGTAAATATATTTTCTTCGAGTCACCTGTCTTTTCTGAAAAATTACCGTAAGTAGTCAGAAGTAACCAAAATACTCCATGCACACTTCGCTTATAAATCAGTTCAACTAATATTCAATTATATCACTCTAGTTTCTACCTTTCACAATATAATAGAAGACATGTAATTCAGTCTAGTTCCATTTCTAATAATATGTTCTGGTTTTCAGCTCATAACCCAAATTCGCAGAATGGGGAAAAGCAATGACACTTACCCAAACATTCCTGGGTAAGTACCTGTGGGGACATGAGTTTTGAAATCTGAAAAATAATTTGGGGAATAGTACTTGATCATATGGCAAATCAAAGGATAAATCTGAAGAAATGTTTCCAGCATATTCCAAAAAATCTCTTCCCTTACATCAACACAAAATGTTAGAGCAGTTTTAGGGCCACATCAGCATTGAGTAAAAGGCACAGAGCATTCTCATACTCCTCTACCCCACATGCACAGCCTTCTCCACTATCAAAACTCTGCAAAATCTTTCTGAGTATGTTACAATGGATGGACCTACATCGGCATATCTGTTATTTGCTTTCCTGGTGTTCTTTTGACATAAACAATCTCAAATTATCTGAGAATAACACAGGTTCTATAAAAGGGCTGCAGAGAATTACATCAGTTAGAGAGAAAGTGGGTGTAGTTATTCTTATTTGCATTTTTCTTCCAGGACCCATAAAATATAAATTGATTTAGAGCTCATCTGAATCCTGTTTTTCTACACCCCTTCCTAAGAGGGAATAGTCTTCAACATTTTGAGATGGGTTCAGTTAACTAAAAGACTAGCAAAAGTGGAGACACTGGCCATGTATGCTGCCATACATGATGCCCTAGAGTTGGATCATTTACATTGTAAGCTCTGTTTTGGCTGTTCTGAATGTGGCACTTTGGGAGGGAAAGACAACACATACATAAGATCTGGGAAAGAATAATAGCTCCCCTTTACTAAGTGAGTTGGCCTGAGTTTTTAAGAGAATAAATATTCAAACAATATCACCAATCAAGTGCATTAATATTTATATTAAACCAGCAACTTCAAGCAAAGGGAAGCTTTTTATCTGGGTTCAAGGATTCAGAGGCATCGTAGTCCAAGAGAGTCTGAGCAATTCATTCAATACTGATATTCCACTTACAATGTTCTCTCTGTGTGTATCAGGACTTTCTCTACCATGAACTATGGAGGCTGAGAAGGGGGTCTGGCCCAGGCTGATTTCACATCATCTACTGAGTGCCTCAGCCAACAGTAACCAATATCATGCTCACTGAACAATGATGCCACCTCACGATATTTGCTGCCAGTAATTTGGAATCATTTGATTAAATCAGCTAAAGTCAAGTCCCCTTAAGTGGTAGAATGTTTTCTTAAGAAGCCTGATTGGTAATTATTCATAGGCTTACTGATGCCACCATAGTCCTTCTGCAAAAACCACTGACTGAGGTGCTGTCTTAAATGACTAGTATGGAACCTGAATAATGTCATTAGAAACCGGGAATCTGGATGGTTCTGAATTCAGAACTCCATCAATATTTCAGGCACACAACTGATAGTCAAGCCCAATTATGGAAAACGTGGCTTCATTAATGATCAAAACCTTCTGAGAATGGTGTTTCTATATGAGAACTGCACTTATCCATTTATCCCTCCCATTCTCCTTCAGACATCTCTGTCTCTGATGACTCTACTTGAGTCATTTGGTTCCTCCTCCTGGTTATTGACAGAAGTTCCCATTATTAGACATCTTTCATGTCTAATCCCAACTTGTTATGTGATTCATAGAAATGAATGCACATCTCCCCTAGGGTTCTGATGGTCTATTTATCTGGGATAGCCAACAGTCTGAAACTGATTTTTATTGGGGTTACACTGAATCTAAATAATAGTTGGAAAGAACTGATATCTGGAATTTTTCTTTTCATGAACATAAAATATTGTTTTATTTTTTTAGGTTTCTGATAGTTTTAATCAGATTTGTATAGGTTCCCTAGTATAGGTTTTGTTCATATTTTTAAAATTTCTATCTAAGTATTTTATTAATTTCAAATGCCACTTGTTCATTTCTGGTATATAAGAAAGCATTGCCTGAAATATAAACATATTTAAATTTTGAATAAAATGATATACATTTATGGGTCTTGATCCTAAGTCAGGGCAAGTGGGAATCAGTGGGAGAGTCAAACTTCTCCTGCTCATAGACCACTTATGTATATAATCCTGACTTCCACTCCACATCTTTAAAATAAATAGAGGGATAATAAAACAGTGTGAAGCAATTAATATCTGAGATGAATAAAATGAAAGTAAAAGATTATTGCAAACGACTCTGTCTGTACCCTTTGTGATGTGGTTGTAAACTCTTGTTCACCACCAAAGGTAACAAGATACCAACACACAGCGGGTTGTTCCTGATGGGATAGCATTCCTGGTGTATTGGATAACAGATTGTGTAATGCTCATTTACACTGAGAAGGAGGTTGTCCTTCCTGTTTTTGAAACAGAAAGAGGACTTTCCAGATGAAGAGACTGGTGCTACAAACCCAAGTCCTGCTGCTTTTGTTTTATGATGATGACAGTCATCTAATATGCAAATTATCCAGACAATGACATATGCGGTGATAAAGAAGTTAGATTTGGGACTCACCTGGTGACAAAGACATCTTAAAAACATTATGGAACAGGGTCTTTAATGAAGGGAGAGAAGGATATACACAGATGTCCTACAACAGCACTACCAGGAGTTAGCTGGAGCCATGGTTATCCCTTCAGGTCCTCCATCATTTAACAGACCTAAATACATGTTCCGTTTTCATGTTCCGTTGGAGGAATGTGGAAATACAGAAGACAAAATGGCCATGATATATTTAATCTTGAATATTAATGGGTGAATCTATGGCAAATTACTCAAAATAAGGGATGTTGGACAACTAGGGTAAATTGTCTTGGTCACCAGGCCATATTCTTTCATGGACAAATGCCAAAGGGTAAAGAGGAGTCTTTGGTGATTGTTCCTGTTATAAGACATTATATGTGAGAGTCTCTCTTAATGACCATTACCACCTTTACCCATCAGAGTTTGCTAGTTTACTTTAACACAATTAAGTCTATTTAGATTTGACAACTTTCTCACAATCACAGAGCAGAGTGGGCAGAACAGAACTCTTGATCTGATCCTTCAGAGACATGAACAAGTATGTACATGTCGGAGGGAATGCAAGGTTGTGACATTACTGAGAACTGATCCTGCCTCTCCATAGAGGTTCAGTTCAGCCAGAAACCTGTCTCTGGGGTTCTAGATATGCATCCTGTGATGTATTCCCTGAAGGGCAGGACAGTAACTATGCAAACTCAATAACCGGACTTCCCATTAAAGCTCAAGTTTGCTCTCTCCATTAAGTCTCCCTCACCTCCCAGCTAGGATCCTTAGTGCCTCCTTTTCTGTACTTCTCCAACAGAGGAATTACTGGATAATATGGAAGGTCAATTTCTGGTTCTTTCAGAAATCACCACACTGTCTTCCAAAGAGGTTGCACTAGTTTGCATTCCCACCAGCAGTGTAAAAGTGTTCCTTTTTCTCCACATCCTAGTCAGTATCTGTAGTTGTTTGTTTTATTAATGATGGTCTTTGTTAGTAGGGTTAAGTGGTATCTCAATGTTGTTTTGATTTGCATTTCTTTGATGATGAGTGAGGCTGAGCACTTTTTCATGTGTCTTTTGGCTGCCCGTATGTCTTATTTTGAGAAGTGTCTATTCATGTCTTTTGCCCACTTTTTAATAGGGCTGTTTGTTTTCTTCCTTTCAACTCATTTGAGTCCCTTTCTACCTTATATTTAAAGAATAACTAAGACAAATTCTCACACACTTCAAAAAAGTTGAAGAGGTGAGACTAATTCCAAACGCATTTATTCAAGACCAGTATTACCCTGATACCAAAGCTAGACAAGAAAGTAACAACAACAGAAACAAAACACAGGTAAATGTTCCTGATGAACATAGATGCAAAAATCTTCCCTACCCTCTTCAATTTATCTTTTATTATTTATGTGTTGCATCTTGGTGCTGTAAAGTCACCCTGGATGTGGGCACTTTTATGAAGGCATATATACTTATAAATACTTGTCTATTTCTGGTTTCTGAAAGGAGAAAGTGATGGAATCTCCTATGCTGATATCTCACCGGTATTAATCTCAAGTGGAATGTTATGTTCAGTACTCTGGAAGTTAACACAGGACCTCTATCCCAAGAGGAAATCTAGTCTGAAATAAACAGAGTTTATAAACTTTCAAGGCTACATATTATTCTTTAAAAATAAAACAACAACAAAAATTAATGCTGTCTAAAAATCTGTGTGCAGATCTTCATGACAGCTTTATTTATAATTATTGTAGGGTGGAAGCAACCATGATGTCTTCTCTAAAAGAATGAACAAACTGTGACATAATTTTGGAATATAATTAAAACAAAAATCAACAGACAATAACTTGGATGACTGTCACAACACATGCATCATCCTGTAAAATAAATGACATAAAAAAGAATGACATGTATGATTTTATTTATTAATGTGCAATCTAAATATAAAAATGAATGAAAAATTATAAAGTTGATCAGTGTTCTCTAGAAATTGTGGAAGTAACATATTTTAATGAGATAAATTCTTAACCACATGCCCTTGAAAGGCAGATTTACATCTCAGTCCTCCTTAGTACTTTGCCTTTTAGGCAATACAGGACTATGTGTGGAATACATTCTGGATAATCATTTCATAAATAAATAAATAAATTGAAGAAATACACAATTTCTTTGGAGTGATAGAACTTTTCTATATTTTCACTGTTGTAGCGGTTAAATTACTGCTTTGGTCAAACTCATGAAACTTCAGATTAAAGAGAGTTAATTTTCATTTAGTTAGGTTACAGCTCCAAAATAATGTTTATCATGCTTATTAGAAAAATTTTAACAATATTTTATTTTCAAAATCAATTTTATATCAGTGTACTTGATTTGATAATTTTTAATAAGATCACATTTAAAAACTGTTTTCTCAATATTATGTGTTTTGTTTTCTCTTATGTGTTTTCTCAGTGACTAGTAAAAGTGCATATTTGCATAGATAGCTGATTGTTAGATAGATGATGATAGATAGAAAAAAGATAAGTGATGATAGGTAGAAAATATAAAGACAGTAAATGCAGTTACTAAAATGATAATTTCTAATGTAGGACACATAGGAATATAGACAGAGTGGCTGAGATGGCATATAAAACAAAGCTTTAAAGAATTCAGTAGACATAAGTGAGGGACATAATTTGGGAAATATCATCTATGTATGTCCTTTATTTATTAGAATTATTATTATGACAAAGTCCTAACATCTAGGATCTACAAGTAAATTCAACGTACTGAAAGGAAAAAAAAACAGCCCCATTAAAAAGTGGGTAAAAGACATGAATAGACACTTCTGAAAAGAAGATATATGGGCAGCCAACATACACAAGAAAAAGTGTTCAGCCTCACTCATCATCAGAGAAATGCAAGTCAAAACCATTGAGATGCCACTTAATCCCAGTAAGAATGGCCAACATTAATAAAACAAATAACAACAGATGCTGTTGAAGATGTGGAGAAAAAAGAACACTTCTACACTGCTGGTGGGAATGCAAGCTAGTGCAATCCCTTTAGGAGACAATGTGGTGATTTTTGAAAAAACTAAGAATTGGCCTTCCATATGACCCAGCTATCCCCCTATTAGGAATATACCCGGAGGAACTCATATCATTTTACAAAAAAGACACCTGCACACATATGTTTGTTGCAGTTCAATTCACAATAGCAAAAACATGAAACCAACCATGTTGTCCATTGAAACTGGCCTGAATAAAAAATGTGATACATATACACAATTGCATATTATGCAGCCACAGAGAAAGGCAAACATGTTGACTTTTCAGTACCTTGGATGGATTTGGAGTCGATTAATTCAGTGATCTGTCACAGAAAAAAAGAACAGAGTACCATATGTTCTCACTAATAAGCAGAACTTAAACAATTATCATACTATAAGAAAGGGATTGGCAACAGTGGGGAACTATCAGGGGAGGGGGATGGAATTGGCAGTTGAGGGAAACTGCTAGGGAAGGGAGGGTCATATTTCATCAACAAGGGAACCTGAATATTCATCATTTGTATACCTGGATTATTATTAATTGCTTTTGGACCTATTTCTCTTTTCCAAAATCAAATTTTGAAGAGAGAATTACCCTGAGTCAATATAGAAATCAAGACAGAAATATAAGATTCCTGGAATCAAATTTTAAAATGACACATCTTAATAGAATTTCTTTGATGCCATGAAAGCAGTATTGGAAGAATATTTATAGCTCTGTACACACATAATTAAGAATACTGAAAGATCAGAAGTAGACAGTTAAATATCACACCTAAAGAAACTAGAAAGACAAGATGACCAAAATCCTAACATCAACTGAAAGATCCACATCATCAAGAAAAAATCACAACTGCAAGTCATCGAAGACAAGACTATAGTGGAGGGGAAAAAACTGCTTCTTTGTAGGGATGAATAAGGTCAATGCATCCCTATCCAGATTGTCTTTTTAAAAAAGAGTGAAAATCTAAATAAATACAATGGAAATGTCAAAAATGAATTCACAACTGATCCAGAAGAAACCCAAACTAGTATCAAAGCTTACTATGGACACTTGTATAAAAATTGATTCTTTTGTACAATGATGTGTGTTCCTCTGCATATATTCTCAGGAGAGGGAGTCTTGGGTCATATGGAAAATCAATTTCTAGTTATTTTAAAAATTGACACACTGTTCTTCATAGAGCTTGTACTAGTTGGAACTCCCTATGCTACCCCACATTTTTATAATAAAGTAAATAAAAGGGGAAATAAACTAAAAAAACTAAGGTTACTATGGGACTTCCTGACAACAAATTCTTTCAACTTTTTCAACGTTTGAATCAAGAATAAATCGAAACCCTAAACAGACCAAAAAAATCCAGGAAGTCTATTTTGTCATAAGACATCTACCTTAAAAATAAAAGCACTGGAATTTAATGTCTTTACAGATGAATTCTCCAAAACATACAAAGAGAAGCTGACATCATTTTTATTTAAAGTATTCTGAGCAATTGTGAAAAACGGAACTTTCACCAGATCATTTTATGAACCTAGCATGGTACTGATTCTCAAACCTGGTATTGACTAAATAAGGAAAAAGAATTACAGGCCACTCTCCTTGATGAACACAGATGCAAAAATTCTCAATAAGATTCTAACAAA
>NW_006985381.1:0-365 GCF_000164805.1 Carlito syrichta
CAGGTTTATCCTGGAATGGAGTTCTCCTATAGTGACTGACATCCAGGATCTGCCTGAGTTTGTCCCTCTCAGTCGTGGCCCAGCTGTGTGGGCCCGATGTTCAGAGGATTTCTGGGGGAGAGGGCGTTTGGGTCAGCCCTGGACTCACCACTGATCTCTTTGGTGTCCTTCCTTGTCCTTTTATAGCCACACCCTTTGTCCCTTGACTGGATCAAGGTAGGGGGTGGGGTGCCTGGGACTCAGCACTCATCAGGTCCCTCCAAAATTTGTGCTTTCAGGATATTCCCTCTGGATCATGATCAGTTCCTGAGTAGTTGATCCATCAGTCACAGAGATCAAGTCTGTTGCTCCCTGGTGAGCAAGTC
>NW_006985382.1:0-393 GCF_000164805.1 Carlito syrichta
ACAGCTAGGCATCTGGTGAGCCACCTGATTTAACTAGCTGACTTAACTAACTAGCCAGCTAACTTAACTAGCTGACTAAACTAGCTGGCTACCCAGAGAGCAAGCTGACTTTGATATCTGAAATAAAAAGCTAGATACCTACCTAGCTATTTAGCTATCTAGCCAACTTAATTAGCTGACTTCACTAGCTAGCTAGCTGACATAACAAGCTGAATTAACTAGCTACCTTGCTAGCCAGATGACAACTAACTGAAATAACCAGCTACCCAGCAGTCTAGCCATCTGAGTTAACTAGCTTTTTGCCTAGCCAGCGAGCTGGCTAGCCAACTGGCATAACTACATTACTTAACTAACTAGCCAGATGGCTAGTCAACTGACTTAACTAGATAGCTA
>NW_006985383.1:0-905 GCF_000164805.1 Carlito syrichta
TAATGACATGATCATGGCTTCCAGGGCCTTGACCTGCAGGGCACATAGGTCCTCCCAACTTGGCCTCTGATCAGCTGGTACTCTGGGGGCCACCATGTCTGTCTCGAATTGGGGACCTATCGCTGAGACAAGGTTTGGCCACATCAGCCGGGCTGGTCTGTTACCCCTGGACTCAGTCAGCTTCCTACCTTGGCCACCCATGGTGCAGGGCTGATGGCCATGAGCCACAGTGCCTGGCCTGGACTTGCACATTGTGTCGGAAAGTGCAACGCAAAGGAATGCCTCAAGAGAGAGGTGACTGCCTCCAGTGTAGCCGGGACCTTGGGCACCACCACGTGTGACTCCAGTGTTTGCATTACAGGGAGCGACAAGGTCTCGCTATGTGGCCCAGGCTGGTCTCAAACTCCCAGTTTGCAGTGGTCCCCTGCCTCAGCCTCCCAAAGCCACAGCCCAGTTGTCTGCCGATCCACTGTATTTTGGGACCTCTAGGCCCAAGGCAGCGCCCCCTTCCCAAATGATCTCTGTCTGTTCACTGTGATCCAAACTCCATACACAAATAAATGCGTTTTTTTTTTCCTTTTTTCCTTTTTTCCTTTTTTTCTTTGAGTCAGAGTCTAACTTCTTCTCCCAGGATGGAAGGTGGTGGCTCCATCCTGGCCACCACAGCCTCAGGCCATCGAGCTCTGGAGAGATTTTCCACAGCCTGCTGAGGAGCCAGAAGGACAGGTGGGTGCCACCATACCAGGCAAATTTGGGATGGATGGTAGTGAGGAGTTCTCACTGAGGGTCCCGGGCAGGTATTGTCCCTTGACCTTGGGCTGCCTGCTAGCCTTGAACTCCTAAAGCACTGGGATGAAGAGGTTGAGGCCCCAAGACCGGCCTCGACCCATCATCAAAAACAAAGC
>NW_006985384.1:0-364 GCF_000164805.1 Carlito syrichta
AATTCAAAATCCTCTCAAAGCTCAAAAACTGAATGAGGGGCATTTTCTTTAACCAGTGCTATGTCTCATGAAAATCCAATCCTTCTGCTAAGACCTTGACTACTCACTGAGGGAATAAGCCTGAAATCTGTTCCTATTAGACTCTTTCCACCTCAAACCCTTACCCCCAGACATCCAGTAGGATGCAGGCATCATCCTGTCATTAGACAATATGCCTATAAAATCAGGCTGCTTGATTTCTAGAATTATTGTTTTTTAGGTTTCTTTCTTTGCTGGATTCAGTCTGCTGGATCTCATCTTTCTAGGCAATGGTTTCTTCAATGATTTCTATCTGAACATGTACTGTTATTTGGATACCATGAGT
>NW_006985385.1:0-474 GCF_000164805.1 Carlito syrichta
AGCCCACTACTTAGCTGACCAGATAGATGAATTGCTAGTCGACTAGTTAGCTAAGTAACTAACTGATTTGCTAGCTGATTTGACTAGATAGCAGACAAGATAGCTGGCTATCTAACTGACATAACTAGCTAGCAAACAAGCTAACTAACTCTCTAGCTTGCTAAATTAACTAACCAGGTATCTGGCTACTGGATAACTGACTTAACTCTCTAGCTGAGTAGCTAGCTGACTAAACTAGATAGCTGACTAGCAACCTGACTAGCTAGCTGATTTAACTGTCTAGCTGGATAGTTAGCTGACATGATAGCAGACTTAACTAGCTAGCTGGCTAGCTAGCTGATATATCTAACTGAGTAGCCTGTTGACTTTCTAGCTGGCTAGTCAGGTGACTTAACTTGCTAGTTGCCTGGTTATATATATGGCTAGCCGGCTGACTTAACTAGCTACCTACCTGACTGGCTAGCTAGCTAGGCA
>NW_006985386.1:0-721 GCF_000164805.1 Carlito syrichta
GAGCCCAGTCACCTCAGCAAGACCTCATCTGTACAAGATGTCAAGAAAATGAGCTGAGCGTGGTGGATCAAGCCTATCGTTCTGGTCATTTAGGAGGCCACAGCACAACTGAGCCAAGTCAGTGGAGGCCATAGTAGCCAACAGTGGTCCTCTGTGCTCTGGCCTAGGCAACAGAGTGAGACACTGACTCAGAATAATAAAACAAACCACCACCACCACCACAACCACAGGCCTGGCTCAAAGGCTCAGCCTGGCATTCAGGCCCTTGGGAGCCTGAGACGAGAGGATGGACTGAGGCCCTGGTTCAACACCTGCCTGGGACACTTGGCAAGACCTTATGTCAGTCATCAAAAATAAATCCAAAGATTAGCCAGACATGGTGGTGAAGGTCTGTGATACCAGCCACTCAGTGGGTGGAGGTGGGAGGTTTGCCTGACCTGGGCAGGAGGAGTCTGTGGTGGCCATGAGTGTGCACCTGTACTCTGATCTGGGCGACAGAGTGGGATTCCAACTCCAAGTAATAATAATCACCACTACCAGCACCACCACCACGCCTATAAGCCAGGGCGAGGATTCACCCTCAGGGATAGGAGTAGAAAAGGCATTTTCCAGCCTGTTGTTCGCGGGAGGTCTCAAAGGTGGCCACTGTTCACGTCCATCATGCACCTTCAGTCATGCATCCCAGAAGGCCTGTCTCCACCCTCCACATTGTGCCCCATGG
>NW_006985387.1:0-341 GCF_000164805.1 Carlito syrichta
ATTTATGAATGATGGCCATTCTGACTGGAGTTAGGTGGTATCTCAGTATGGTTTTGATTTGTGTTTCAACGAGGATTAGTGAGGTTGAGCATTTTTTCATGTATCTGTTGGCTGCTTGTATGTATTCTTTTGAGACACATCTAGTCATACCCTCTGTTCATTTTTAATAGGACTGTTTGTGTGTAGGGTGTGTGTGTGTGTGTGTGTGTGTGTGTGTGTTTACTGGCTTATTTAAGTTCCTTGTTCTTGTTCATTTAAGATCCTGGATGTTAGGCCTTTGTCAGAATCACTATTAGCATTTTTTCCCCCATTTTGTGGATTGTCTCTCCACTCTCTTGATG
>NW_006985388.1:0-770 GCF_000164805.1 Carlito syrichta
TCAAATAAAGGGAGTCTTAAAAAAGTTCAGCGAAATGTTTATTATGGAAAATGATGCATGAATTTCACATTTTTGGCACCAAAATGCATTCAGACTAACTTATTATAATATGTTTGAAAAAGGATTAATTGTGGTACATATACGTGATGGAATACTACACAGCCATAAAAAAGAACAAAATCATGAGCTTCGCAGCAACCTGGATGGAACTAGTGTCAATAATACTGAGTGACCTCTCACAGAAACAAAGATCTGAGTATCACATGTTCTCACTCATATAGCGGACCTTGAACATCCATTGTAATACTATAAAAAAAGGACTTACAGTGGTGGGAAACTATGGGGGGAGGGGAAAGAAGGTGGAATTAATGGTATTCAATATCTGTCTGGGGTTGGGGAGACACCCCTTATCAACAACGTTGCCTGAATGAAGCATATTTGTATACCTAACCCTTAACTGTACCCCACAATGTCAAAATAAAAAATATTGATATAAAAAATAAAGTATCCAAAATAAAAAATAAATAAATAAAAATTAAAAGGTCTAATTTAAGACACTAAAAGAAGACATCAGGTTGAAATTACTCCCTCATCAGATCAACATGAATTCTAGTAAATATGAATCATGAACATCAATTTCGTTGCAAAACTTTGATAGAAGAATAATAAATGATTGACATCATATCACTGATCCAAGAAGTTCAGGGCACAATAAATAACCCTACAAAGAGATAAATAATATCCAAATTACAAAATTCAAAGACAGAGAA
>NW_006985389.1:0-472 GCF_000164805.1 Carlito syrichta
GCTGGGGAACCAGCCACATGATTATGGTAGAGACATCAACCATCTGCCTCTTCTTGCCTTTAACATGGTGACTAAGGCCAGACAACTGAGGGTGGCATCTCCCTGGATACAGTGTTTCTTCCATGGGGAATATATGACCCAAGCAAGGCCAGTTGGGGATATTTGCAAGCGTTGATGTGACTCCTGAATAAAATAGAGCTGGTCAGACCTGTAAGGAAAATGAGCGCCTTGGGCCACTAGTGCCCATTTTGACCACACTAGAAAAAGGCTAGCCTGAGACTAAAACCAAACAGGAACAAATTGTGACAAAATGTAGGGGGGGAAAGGCAAAGCTCTGGACCCAGGTATACCTGAGACCAAATTTACCCTTGACTTTTCAGATACGCGAGGCTAGCAATTGTCATTTTGATAAACTAACTTCAGCTGAGTTTCTATGTCTAATGCAGGAAGCATAGGAGAAAGATTAAATAAT
>NW_006985390.1:0-331 GCF_000164805.1 Carlito syrichta
AGCCTAGCCCTGACCGAGCTCAGGAGCCACCTTCGCCGCCGCCACGACTCAGGTCTATTCAAAGTTTTATGTTTTGATAAGTTGACTAGATTTTCTCTTCTATAGCTTTGATTTTATATAAAGTAGTAGACTTAATTCCTCAACATAATAATGAACTACCTTTCTTTTCCATAAATCATGCCAATAAAATTACAGAAAACAATATGCATTACACATACCTGGGCCTAGAAACAGACTATAAATAAAGAAACAACCTTAGAGTAAAATTGTTCATAAAGAAGACGGAAGAAAAAAAATGGGGTTTCTTGTGAGGAAATAGGCTTAGGTACCG
>NW_006985391.1:0-443 GCF_000164805.1 Carlito syrichta
GGGGCTTTCCCCATGCCTGAAGGTGGAAGACAGGGTGACTGAATCCTGGGCTGGCCGTGGCATTGCTGGAAAGCCTTGATCACTCGGTGCCCAGTAGCCGCCCTAGCTCAGGGCTGTCTGTTCTGTGAGCTCACACATGTCTTTCATGTCAGTTATGAATTTGGAGGCTGGGGCAGTTCTACTGGGGCACTTGGCAAACTTGGCACGGGATGGACGTCCCGGTGGCCACCTTTGAAACCTCCATGAATGACAGGCTGGAAAGTGCATTTTCCTCTCACATCCCTGAGGATGACACCTCACACTGGGTGGCAGGGTGGGTGGTGGTGGTGGTGGTGATTATTATTATTTGGAGCTGGAATCGCACTCTGTAAGACCGAAGTTCAGGGGCATGCACATGGCCACTGCAGACTCCACCTGCCGGGCTCAGACAATCCTCCCACCTC
>NW_006985392.1:0-329 GCF_000164805.1 Carlito syrichta
CACATTCCCACTCTCGGCAACAGCGATCTCCACCGGCTGATCTCCAGCGATGCTCCTGCCGTGGTCTCGAGTGGCCAGAATGACAGACATGCACCACCACACTCAGCTCATTTTTTTGGCTTCTTGTAGAGACACGGTCTTGCCAAAGTGCCCTGGCTGGTCTCAAACCCTGGGGCTCAGATCATCCTCTCGCCTCTGCCTCCCAGAGTCCTGGGATGACAAGGATGAGCCCCCGTGCCCAGCCTCCACATCCCTCTCAGGGCCACACCATGAGCACCACTCCCTTCTGACAACCCACAACCCCAGCGTGGGTGGCAGAAGTCATCCCC
>NW_006985393.1:0-424 GCF_000164805.1 Carlito syrichta
AACCAGAAGGCCTGGCACAGCAACCTACACATGGAATCCCAGTGTTCTGTGAGGTCGAGGTAGGAGGATCACTAAAGAGCAAGAGCCCAAGGCCAGCCCTGGCCACACAGAGAGACCCTGTCTTCACACCCATCCAAACAGGGTGTCTAGGGTTGAGGTGCAGTCTTCCCGGTCACTCCCAAGTCCTAGGAGGGTTAATTGCCAGAGCCCGCAATTTGGAGACTGGCAGTGAACAACGGTCGTGTCCCTGGGTCACAGCCTGGGCCACAGACCCTGTCTGCAAAAACATCAGAATCGTACACAGATTCTCAACTGTGCATGGTGTGTTCAAGGGTGACTGACTTTAGAGTCAAGAAAAATGGATTGGGGGTGAAGAAATGTCCCTGGTGAGGGATGTGTCCCTGGACTATCTTAGTGGAAGGTC
>NW_006985394.1:0-408 GCF_000164805.1 Carlito syrichta
AATATAAAACTACAATAGAAACCAACATAACAGGGAAGGGTTATACTACACATGAAAAACCGGGATATCACACTACTTATCACTATAATTTATCCTACATTATTGGAAGGATAAAATAAAAAAGAATTGTATAGACTATTATTATTCCAGGCTGTCCTGGAAAAAAAAAAAGATCTCTTAAATTACTCTCTTTGCCAAACTGCACCTGTTTCTTCTGAGTCCTAACCTTGTATTGTTTTTTACTCCATTGCTGCTTTCTTCATTTTTTAGCAGCTGTAATAGTCTGTTTATTAATGAGATCTAAATATACTAACTGCTTATTTTAACAACACAATTTTAAAAGCTCAGCTTTAAGAGGCATTATGATATCATACCATGGATGCATGCTGCGAAGCTAGATAGACCTGG
>NW_006985395.1:0-327 GCF_000164805.1 Carlito syrichta
GACTTAACTAGCTATTTACCTAGCTAGACAACTGGATAGGCAGCTGAATTAACTAGCTGATATAACTAGATAGCCTAATGGCTAGCCAACTCTTTAATAGCTACCTACATATATAGCCCACTGGCTTGCAAGCTGACTGAGCTACCTAACTACCCAACTAACCTGCTGGCCAGCGAGCTGACTTAAATAGGTGACTTAACTAGGTGACTTAAATAGCAAGCTGGCTAGTCATCTTACTTATCTATATAGCTACCCTGATAGACAGCTGGCTAGCCAGCTGAATTAACTAACGGACTTAACTCACTAGCCGGCTGACATAACTAGCTA
>NW_006985396.1:0-7686 GCF_000164805.1 Carlito syrichta
AAGGAAGTACAACTTAGAAGGGACAAGGTCATTTAAAATAATTCTGCTGTGCAACTTTCCATCAGGTGTATAGAGATTTACTTATAAGTTTTACTGCCATGTATGCACACTGGTCACTAATCACACGCCAATATTATAGGTATAACTGATATCCTATGTCAGAGGTGATCTTCCAGGTGGGCCTTTACAGGCCTCAGCCATGTAGCTAAGGTGTTGGCTCCCAACACCAACCTCTGCTAGCTTCCAACTTCTCTTCTGCAGCTTCCTCACCTCTGTCAGCCTCCACAAAATTGAAGACAGTTAGAGATTTTCTCTGGATCAGACTTTGGCTTAAAAGAATGCTGTGGCTGGTTTGATCTTTTGTCTAGACCATGTAAGTTTTCCCCATTTCAGCAATAAGGCTGTTTCACTTTCTTATCAATCAAGTGTTCACTGGAGTACCACTTTGAATATCCTTCAAGAGCTTTTCCTTTGCATTCACCACTTGGCTAACTGTTTGGTACAAGAGGCCTAGCTTGGCCAGGATTGGTGGCTCAGTCTGTAATCCCAGCACTGTGGGAGGTCAAGGTGAGTGGATTGCCTGAGCCTACGGGTTCGAGACCCACCTGGACAACTTGACGAGACCTCATCTCTACAACAAATCAAAAATTAGCCAGGCGTGGTAGCGTGCACCTGTAGTTTCAGTTACTTGGAAGGCTGAGGTGGAAAGATTGCTGGAACCCAGCAGGTTAAGCCTGTGGTGGCCGGGAGTGGCCACTGCACTCCAGTCTGGGTGACAGAGTGAGACTCCAACTCAAAAAAGAAAACAAACAAGAGGCCTAGCTTTTGGCCTCTCTCAGCAGTTGACATGCCTTCCTCCATAAGCTTAATTTTTTCTAGCTTTTGGTTTCAAATGAGAGATGTGAGATTCTTCCTTTCACTAGAACACTTAGAGGCCATTATAGGATTATTAATTGACCTAATTTCAATTGTATCTCAGGGAATAGGAAGACCCAAATAAAGAGATACAGGGTCAGTTGGTAGAACAGTGAGAACACACAGAACATTTATTGATTAGGTTTGCCATCATATAATGACATGATTCATGGCACCCCAAAACAATTGCAATGGTTACACCAAAGATCATTGATCACAGATCCTCATACAAATATATTAATTATGAAAATTTGAAAGTAAACATGAAAGAAAGAAAACCCTAAAGGTTAAAAGAGAGAGAGGTCAGGCTTCCTGCAGGGAAAACCAATCAGAATTGCTTCAGACTTATCTGAAGAAACAATATAAACCAAAAGAGGTTGGAGTTCAATTTTTAATGTTCTTAAAAATAAGCAATTCTAATCAAGAATTTCCTACCCAGCCAAGCTAAGCTTAGCCAAGCTAGGATGAAGATCTGTGACAGAGAATTAAAATCCTTCCCAGACATTCAATCCCTAAAAGAACATGCCACCCCTAGACCAGCCCTTCAGGAGATACTTAAGAAGATGTTCAGCACAGAAGAAAAAAAAAAAGGTCATGCACATCACAAAAAAGTACAGACAAACACAGAATTAACAAAACATACACAGCACTTACAAAATATGAAAGCACACATATATAAATGTAAATATTAAAAGGAAACAGAGCAACCCTCTAAGACCCCTATAACATGGATGAACTCTCACATATCAATAATCAACTTGAACATGAATGGGCTAAATGCACCACTGAAGAGACATAGAGTAACACACTGGATAAAAAGAAACACAATCCAAAAATCTGCTGCCTCTAGGAAACTCATCTCACTGCAAAAGACACCCACAGACTCAAGGTTGGAGGCTGGAAATTGAACTTTCAGGTGAATGGAAAACAGAAAAAAGCTGATGTAGCTATTCTAATATCAGAGAAAGCAGTCTTCAAGCCATCAAAAGTTAAAAAGGGCACGACATATTGATACAAAAGGATACAAAATGACATTACATATTGATAAAAGGCTCAATCCACTTGTGAGAAATATCCATCCTAAATATATATGCACCCAACACAGGAGCACCAGGTTTTATAAGACAACTACTAAGCAAACTAAAAGATGACATTGACTCTCACACAATCATTGTTGAAGACCTAAATACCCCATTAACAGATCAAGGAGGCAAAAAAACAACAACAAGGAGATTCAGAACATCAACTTGATGCTCGTTCAAATGGACTCAATAAATATCTATAAAACACTTCACCCAACAACTGCAGAGTATACTATCTACTCATCAGCACATGGAACATACTCCAAAATCTATCACATTATTGGACATAAACCAAGCATGAACAAATTTCAAAAGATTGAAATAATACCATGCATATTCTCAGATCACAGTGGAATAAAAATAAATATTACCACCAACAGGATCCTACAAAACACACAAAGACATGGACACTAAAGAACATGCTGTAGTCTGGCAAGTTGGTGATGGGATGGGTCAAACTGTAAGAATCTCTGCAGGAGTGAGTATCCATAAAGACTCTCACTTTCCTCCAAGTGGCTGCTGCTGCTGCCAGTCTGCTCCTTGGTCAACCACACTGGTCTGCAAGGGGGAAGCCTCTGGTCCCAGGAACCACTCTGCTGCAAACACTGCAGCCACCACCATCAGCACCACCTCAGATGGCCCTTGGCTCCTGGGCCCACAGAATTCTAGTCCCTCAGCAGCTGCATTGCCCCACTCCTCCCCAAGCCACCCTGCGCCATGCTGACCTGCAGCACCCAGCTGTCTCACACTCCACCTCCCCCAGCTCAACCACTGGCCACAGTGGGAGCAGAGATAGGCTTGAGCCCTGAGTTCAATCAGACCAGACAGAGACCTGCATTGCCCTGCCCAGCTCCACTCAACTCTGCCCAGCCTCCAACTTGGGACTTAAGGTAATCACATCAAACTGGAGAGACAGAAACTCCTCCCCCAAGATAGATCAGACACAGACAGGTAAGATCTGAGTGACAAACTTGACAGGCAGCAAGTTGGTTGAGTCCAAATCTGATCCACACTCCTTCCACTGCAGGCCTGGGTCATCTGACCCTTGCTGTGAGCAACCCTACCAGCCTGTGATGGTAGCTAGAGGTCAGAGCTGAAAGGACGTTGGACTCACAGGAACGATCTCAGAGTGAGACTGGTTTCTTGTTTTTATTTTTTTTTTACTTTTATTCGTTGTTTTGCTCGCTTTTATTTGTTTTTTTCTCTCTCTCTTCTTTCTGTCTGATAATGTTTTTGTACTTGCTTTATTTCTGTTATTTTACTGATTTTTCTTTTTTTTCCTTTAAACTTCCTGTTTGTGTAGGGAAATTGTACATCAATAGGGAGGTGGGTTGACTTGTGTGTTTGTATGATTGAATGTATGTTTTAATTTTTTTTTTTTTTTAGTTGGCGTTTCACTCTGTTTCCCAGACTGGAGTGCTGTTGTCGTTCCCGGTCACTGCAGCCTTGACCTGCTGTGCTCCAGTGATCCTTCCACCTCAGCCTTCTGAGTAGCCGGAATTACAGGCGTGCGCTACCATGCCCGGCTGATTTTTTTTGATTTATTGTAGAGATGAGGTCTCGCTGCCTAGGTAGGTCTTGAACCTGCGGGTTTAGGCAATCCACTCACCTCAGCTTCCCAAAGGCATGAGATTACAGGCTGGGCCACTGAGCCCAACTTGTTTTAATTTTTTTATTCCTTTCTGTCTTTGTGTCTCTTTTCATTTGTTAGCCGGTACGTTTGTCTGTTTCCTCTCTTATTATTCTCTCTCTCCAACTTCCTCTTCCCCCCCTACTTCCTCCTTGTTCCATTATTTTTCTTTTTCTTACCTCATTCTGCTTTCAGGGAGCAAACCTGTACTCCCACTGCATGGACAGATTACAAGGCAGTGGGAAGTGGGTTCCAGAGTACCCATATACCTGTCAGTGGATACTGGGATCTGCAGATAGATTTTGAGTCACAGCTTCCCCCTCAATTCAATCTCAAAACTGCAAAAAAGTACAGGCCCCAACCCACAGTCCAGTTTCAGAATTAAACAAAGCTAGATTATCCACATAAGGAAGAATAGGATATTGAGCAAACAGAAGTAAAAGAAACCCCACCATCCCTGAACAACAGAATTAAAGAAGAGGGGAAAAGGTGTATGGGGAGGAAGTGGGGAGGAAAATCTACACAAGCGAAAAAAAAAAAAGAAGAATATGGGTCTCACACAGATCCCTGGGAGGTCAGGAACTGAGAAAAGAGACTTCAGAATGCAAATAATAAAGAGCAAACAATGAAGAATGACTGGTCACATACTACAAACTCAGACATCAAGACATTAATAGAGAGAATAAAAAGGATTGAGGAGAGACAAGAGGAAAACAGGAAGGAGTTGATAGCTGAGATAGCAGCAAAGAATACTGTGATTGAAATAAATAACAAACTAATAAGAATGGAAAACAGAATTAGCTAAGCAGAAGACTCTCAGAGAATGAGGACAAAAATATAAAACTAACCTAAACTGTCAAAAACATAGAAAAGAAGCTTAAAAAGACAGCACAAAACCTTCAAGAGATGAGTGATTATTTCAAGAGGCCAAACCTAAGAGTAATTGAACTTCCTGAGGCAGAAAGATAGACAGGTCCCACCCTGGAACAGACATTCCATAAAATTATTCAAGAAAAGTTCCTTCATCTCATTAGTGATGCAAAAAATTCAAATACAAGAAAATCAGAGAACCCCTGCAAGACAAAAAATGAGAAAACCAACCCCTGGACACATAATAATTTGCCTAAACAAAGTAGGTGTAAAAGAAAAAATCCCAATGGCAGCAAGAGAAAAAGGTCAGACTACCTACTGGGGAAGACCAATTAGAATAGCAGCAGATTAATCTACAGAAGCACTTCAGGCTAGGAGAACTTGGAGCCCAATCTTCAAAGTACTCAAAGAAAAACTATTTCAACCAAGAATGACCTACCTAGATAAGCTAAGCTTCATCAGTGAGGGAGAATTAAAATCTTTCTGAGACATTCAATCCCTAAGAACTTATGCTGTCTCTACAAGAAACACTTAAGAAAGTATTAAACACAGAAGAAAGAGAAAAAAAGAACAACAACTTGCTTCACAAGAGTGCAGGAAAAATATTGAAAACTCACATGAATCAACCCAAAAAATTAAAAGAAAGACAACAAACAAACAGGAACAACAACAACTCTATAGGAGCCACATGTCAGGGATAAACTCACATTTCAATAATTAGCCTGAATGATAATGGACTAAATGCACCACTGAAAATACACAGAATGGCAAAATGGATAAAATATCACGAGGTAACAATATATTGTCTCCAAGAGATTCATCTCACCAGAAAGGACACTCATAGACTCAAAGTAAGAGGATGGGAAGTAAAATTTCAGGTGAATGGAACACAAAAGAAAGCAAGAGTTATGATCTTAATATCAGACAAAATATCCTTTAAGCTATCAAAAATTTTAAAAGATACATAGGGTCACTATATGATGATAAAAGATTCAATCCATCAACAAGAAAGATCCATCCAAAACATATACGCACCCAACATAGGAGTACCAACTTTCATAAAACAGTTTCTAGGCAAACTTAAAGAAGATATTGACTCTAACACTATCATAGCTAGGGACTTTAATAACCTACTCACAACCCTTGACAGATCATCAGAACAAAAAATCAGCAAGGAGATCTGGAACCTCAATGGAACTCTTAAACAAATAGACTTAATTGATACATACAGAACACTCTACTCAATGACCATAGTAGATACATTCTACTTAACACCACATGAAATATACTCTAAGATTGGCCACATCCTTGGCCATAAATCTAGCATAAACAAATTTCATAAGACTAAAATTTTGCCATGTACCTTCTCAGATCTAAGTGGAATAAAAATAAATATCAACACCAGCAAAGCTCCCCCAAAACCCACAAAAACATGGGCACTAAATAGCATGATGGTAAGCAACTTCTGGGTCAACATGGAAATCAAAACAGAGATTAAGAGACCTAGAAACCAATGAAAATAAAGAAACATCTTACCAAAAATCTCTGGGATGCCATGAAGCAGTAGTAAGAGGGGAATTCATATCTCTACAAACACACATGAAGAAAATGGAAAGATCACAAGTTAACAGCCTAACAAGCCACCTAAGGAAGCTGGAAAAGCAAGACCACCAAAACCCTAACTTCAGCAGAAGAATCCAGATCACCAAAATAAAAGCCCAAATCCGGGACATAGAAGACAAAAAGATAATACCAAAATCAATGAAACAAAAAGCTGGTTCTTTGAAAGGATAAACACAAAGTTCCCCTTGCTAGACTGACCAAGAGAAAGAGAGGAAAATCTCAAATAAATACAATCAGAAACACAAAAGATGATGTCACATCTGACCTCGAAGGAATACAAAAGATTATCAAAGACTACTATGTACACTTGTATGGAAACAAACTTGAAAACCTAAAGGAAATGGAGGACTTTCTGCCATCACAAAACCTCCCTAGGTTGAAACAAGAAGAAATCAGGACCCTAAATAGAACAACAATATCCAGGAAATTGACTATGTCATAAGAAAACTACCTACCAAAAAAGTCCTGGACCAGATGGCTTTCCAGCAGAATTCTACAAAACATATAAGGAGGAGCTAATACCTATCCTATTGAAAGTATTCCAGGCAATTGAGAAAGATGTAACTTTCCCCAATCATTTTATGAAATTAACATCACATTGATATCCAAGCAAGGTAAAGAACCAACAAAGAAAGAGAACTACAGGCCAATATGCTTGATGAATATAGATGCTAAAATTCTCAACAAGATCCTAGCAAACTGGATTCAACAACACATCTCAAAAATCTTCCACCAAGACCAGGTAGGCTTCATCCCCGGGATGCAGTGCTGGTTCCACATTCCCAAGACCATAAATGTAATTAAATACATCAATAGATGTTAAAACAAAAACCACATAATTATATCATTAGATGCAGAAAAAGGATTTGATAGAATCCAGCACCCCTTCTTGATAAAAACCCTCAAACATCTAGGCATAGGCGGAACATATCTCAAAATAGTAAGAGCCATATATGAGAAACCCACAGCCAGCATACTGCTAAATAGAAAGAAATTGGAATCATTTCCCCTGACAACTGAAACGACACCCTTCTCCTGTTCAACATAGTTTTGGAAGTAGAGCAATCAGAGAAAAGAAGGCAATCAGGGGTATCCAAATAGGAAAAGAGGAAATCAAGTTATCTCTCTTTGCAGACGACATGATTCTACACCTTGAAAACCCAAGAGAATCTGTCAAAAACCTCCTTGCACTAATAAAGGACATTGGCAAAGTCTCAGGGTATAAAATAAATGTGCAAAAGACAATCGCATTTCTATACACCAATAATAAACAAACAGAAATCCAAATAAAAAGCACAATTCCATTCACAGTAGCCCCCCAAAATGAAATACCTTGGCATCTTCCTAACGCGAGATATGAAAGATCTTTACAACTAAAACTACAAAACGCCCCTCAAAGAAATCAAAGATGACACAAACAAGTGGAAAAATATTACATGCTCATGGACTGGAAGACTCAACATTGTTAAGATGTTCATTCTACCTAAGGCAATCTACAGATTTAAAGCAATACCCATTAAATTACGAGCAACAATTCTTCTCAGACCTAGAAACAACAATACAGGA
>NW_006985397.1:0-362 GCF_000164805.1 Carlito syrichta
TAGATAATGAGTAAGCTAACTAGTTAGCTAGCTGTTTAAGTCAGCTAGCTAGCTAGGCAGATAACTATTTAAGTCAGGTGGCTAGCTAGGTAGCTAGCTTGTTAGCTAAATCTTTAAGTCAGCTGTCTAGTCAGGTAGCTAGCTAGTTAAGTCAGTTAGGTAAGTCAGTTGGCTCGCCAGCTGGCTAGTTAGGTAGCTAGCTAGTTCAGTTAGTTGGCTATCCAGCTAACTAGCTGGTTAATTCAGCTAGTTAAGAGAGCTGGCACGTCAACTGAAAATGTAGGTAACTAACTAGGTAAGTCGCCAGATAGCAACCTGACTAGCTAGTGATGTCAGTAAGTTAAGTCACCTGGCTATCCGAC
>NW_006985398.1:0-372 GCF_000164805.1 Carlito syrichta
AGAACCTTGAAGGAAGTGAGGACAGGAGTCAAGTAAGAACTCCAGATAGATATCACTTGAAATGAATTATCAGTGAACATATATAAATATACATATGTTTACAAAATTGTCATTATGTGATACTGAAGGGACTTAGCTTCTAAGTTAAATTAGATGATGTGCTTTTTAACTTTTGATGCTTTTGCATTATTTTTAAATGGGGAGAAGGCAGGATGATCATAAATAATAATAATAATAATAATAATAGTAACAATAATTTGTTTTTAAAAACATATCAATTAAATACTAATTATAGAGAAATCTACTTTTGATATGTTAAGAAATGATTTTGTCCACTTCTCTGAATCTCTGACACTCTCATCTTATTATCTG
>NW_006985399.1:0-355 GCF_000164805.1 Carlito syrichta
CTCACTCCCCGAGTTCGGAGAGTTGGGAGCCCACCGTGGATCTCGCTGCCCGGGTTCAGAGGACGCAGGGTCCGCAAACCTCGCCACCTTGATTGAAAACCCACAGTGGACCTCGCTGCCTGGGTTGGGGGGGTGGGTGCAGGGTCCTTGGTGGACCTTGTCACCCGAGTTTGGATGGTTCGGTGCAGATCCTTCGAATGGCCGCAGCACCCGAGTGAGTGGGCAAGCGGGAATGTTCACGTTTCTGCCTGACTGGGGGCGTCCAGAGGGGGAAGTGAGTGCTTGTGCCCGTGGGTTTCAATGCTGAAATTTTAAGGGGGCCCTCGGGGGAGGATAGAACTGAGGAACAGCAGGG
>NW_006985400.1:0-7706 GCF_000164805.1 Carlito syrichta
TAAAGATGGGAGGTGGCCAGAAGCAGTGGCTCACCCCTGTAATCTCAGCACTTTGGGAGGCTGAGGTGAGAGAATTACCTGAGTTCCAGAGGTGCGAAACCAGCCTGGACAACTAAGTGAACCCTCATCTCTGCAATAAATCAAAAAATTAGCCAGGCATGGTAGTGCACTTCTGTGGTTTCAGCTACTTGGAAGGCTGAGGTAGAAGGATCTCCTGAGCCCAGCAGGTCGAGGCTGCAGTGGCAGTGAGTGAGTCACAGAGTGACATTCTGACTCAAAAAAAAAAGATGGGAGGCAACGTGTATCCATGACAGGAATATTGGCTTAGAACGGCACCTAGAACATAGCATGTCCAGAGAAAATGGGCCTGTGTTGTAATATTCAACGCTTTATTATGAAACAGGCTTTATGTCTCCTTACTTTTTATTTCATCTTCAATGTTGTCCTCACTGTTATAACAACTGCACAGGAGGCTGGTGGGGCTTATAGAAGAGGCAATTTCAGCAGATGCTGGAAGAAGTCCTTTTGCAAAGTATTCCCTGGGCACGCCTGTATTAACCAATAAGGACCTGATACGTTTCCCCCCAATGTCCCCCCCACCCACAGCAATCACTAGAGTTGCTTGGACAGCAGCCAGTGTAGGTGTCACCATAGCAGTTACTGCAGACCCCTACCCCCGCAGGAAACAGGAAGCAGGAAGCAGTGCAGAAAGGCACAGAAATGCATTTCCAGAAGACAGCTTAAGTGCCCAGCTTGATGGTGCTTCTGCCCCTGTGTCTTAAGCAGTTAGCCACTTAGCTCAGACAATTGCCAAGTAATAAAAGAAAATTACCACATAACTCTCTAGTTTTTGTTTTGTTTGTCTGGATTTTTTTGTTTATTTTGAGTCTAGATCTTGCTCTGTTGACCAGACTGGAGTGCTCACCACAACATCAAACTTCTAGGCTTGGGTGATCCTCCTACTTCAGCCTTCCAAGTAACAGGGACTATAGGCATGCACCACCGTGCTCAGCTAATTTTTAATTTTTTTTTTATAGAGATGAGGTCTCCCTATTTTGCCTAGGCAGATCACAAACTCCAGGTGTCACCCAATTCTCTTGCCTCAGCCTCCCAACGTGCCAGAATTACAGGCATGGGCCACCGTGATACCCAGTGATTCCCTGTTTTAAAAATGTGAATTATAGCCAGGCGTTTTTCCCTTTCAGCACAGTATTCAATAAATTGCATGAGATATTCAGCACTTTATTATAAAACAGGCTTTATGTTAGATGATTTTGCACAACTGTAAGCTATTTTAAGTGTTCTGAGTACATTTAAGGTAGGCTAGGTTAAGCTATGAGGTTTAGTAGGTTAAGTGTACTAAATGCATTTTTGACTTATGATATTTTCAGTTTATGACTGGATTTATCTGGACATAATCAGACTACAGTCGAGGAACATCTGAAATTGAGTACCTACTACAGTTCCAAAGGTGGACAAGTGGGAAAAGCCAGAGGACGGACCTACTATTCCCAATGGTGACACTTAACCATGATCTTGGACAATCTCATGATCTTGGACAAGTCCCAAACCTCTTTTTCTGTATCTTTCCCAGCCTATCCTGTAGAGACTACAAGAGATTCAAAGGAAATTGAGTTTAGGAAGGCTTCAGAGTCCTGAAAAAGTAAATGGTATTAGCACCATTGTTGCTAGGAAGAGCCAGGAAAGTTCCCAGACCACCTCTGCTGTCAATGTGTCATTGATCAGTGTTCTGACTGACGACTGTGATGACGCTTCACTGTTAACACTAATTCAGATATCATTGAAATCATCAGTACAAGTGAGCTATAACAAGGTTCCATGTCGTGGGCACGTACATGCAGCGTTCTTATTGATAAAATCAGTATGGTTTGTATATGGATAATAAGTTGAATTTTGTTGTTACCCCTCCACATATTCATGTGAACCAACTGGACTCTCAGATGTTTTGGTGATTTATTTCTGAATACAAATACTACAGATAGAATTAAGAGGGACAAAACTCAAGCTTCCTGGCTTCTGTTTTCTCTTCCTTTACGTCACTGCCCTCTACCCTTCACTCAGGAAGAGGGTCACCCCCTTTGCATCCAAAGAGGCCCAGTCAGTACCAAAGGCTCTTGCGATCTAACTAAATTTCTTCAAGTCTCAACACGTTTACTGACAAGTGAGAATGGAGGGGCTGACTGGATCCCACCCCTTTCCCAGCAAAACTTTCTCTAATTTAGAATGACACAGAGAACCCCTGTGTTCTAGCAGTGCCTGTTTTCCAGGCACCCCTTTAGGTTTTGGCTATACAGAGAAGACATCCCTATAGCCAGCTGGGGGCAGACAATAACCCAAATGTCCAACATCTTTATTGGCTAGTTCTTACTCTCTAGGGAGAGTAAGGATGATGGGTCCAGCTTTGGGACAGCAAACGCCTCGTATATTCATTAAGCAGAAAAAAAATTAGACATGGTAGTCTTAGGTTCGAAATCACCAAGTTGCAAAGAATCAAGGAGCTGCGTTGACATGGATGAAAACGGTTGTAACAAACAACAGTAACAGCACCACTTATGAAATGCCTACTGCGTACTAGGGGCTGTATGTGTGTTAAATGGCTCATGAGATGGATGACAGGCTATCTCAAAGATGAGGAAGTCCGAAAAGAGAATTTCAATAATCACCCCCTTCATACACAGCTACAGATTTTTCGCAAGGCCTGGATTCGGAGATGGCCAAGGTGCTGGCTGAAAATAGGATAATTAACACACATCCACACGGATATACAAAGAAACGAACACACAACCACACTACCACACGACAAGCGGGTTACTGGAATGTTACAAATGCACAGCATGAAGATGACACAGTCAGCCAAGATAACACAGGAAAGTGGGAACTGACGTTGACACCCTTCCCCCAAGGCGAGGGAATGACAACCCCAGAATTCTTAAAATAACTCTCGCTTCCTCTTCGCCGGCCGAGGCACCAGACTGCTCCTCGGCAGGCCGAGAGGTGCCGCAGCTGGGGACTGAGCGCCGGCCTGGCCGCAGCCGCTCGACGTCCAGCAGGGCCCGGGGCCACTGGAGAGGGGAGCCGTCGCGGGCCTGGGGAGGGCGCGGGGCGAGCATCACCTTCCTCCTCCAGGGGGACCGGGCTCAGATTGCGCAATCCGAAGCTTCCTCCCCAGGATTCCCCCAGGAGTTCCCGCGGTGCTCTGGGAGTGGCCGGAGCGGGGACAGCCGCCCGCCCTCGGTCGCCGCCGGGAGGGACCCGTGGTGCGCCCGCCCCGGCGCCTCCCACCTCTGTCCCCGCGCGGACTCCTGAGAAGCCGCCCGCCCCGTGCCCTAGCCTTTCGCAGGCTGGAGGCGCCTGGTGCCCTCGCCGTCGGGCCCGGCGCTGCGCCAACTCGCGGCCGCGCGCCGTGGCGACGGACCCTAGCCCCGAGCCGACTCCGTGCCCGGAACTTCAGCGGGTGGCACGTCCGCGGTCCCTGCGCCACAACCCCGGGCCGGCGCCGGCCACTCACCCGCTCGCGGTGAACGTTTCGGGGCGGCGGAGCTCCACGGTGGCTTGAGTTCGAGGGTGGTGGGCTCGACGGGACGGCCCAGCGGGGCCCGCGCGAGGAGAGGGCTCCGGGCCGGGAAGGGGCACGCGCGGCGCGGGGCTGCAGGCGCCCCGCCGGAGTGAGCTGGAGGCTGCAGCGCTTCGGCCCGGAGGTGCCATGGCCCGGGAGCGAGCGGCCCGGCGCGGCGAGAGAGGAACTGGCTGCCTCAGGGCTCGGCTGAGAGGTTCCAGCCACTTCCTGGTGGTGCTCGGATTTGCATACTGAGCCAGGGGGACGGGGAAGTGACCTTTGCTCCCTGGCCCAGGTTGGGTGCTCGGTGTGGTCGCCGTGCAGGGCGGAGAGATCTGGCGACTCGACGTGCATCCCGGGAGAGCGAAGCAGCCTCGGGCCCGACCTTCTCTTTCAGGGTGGGACAGGATGATCGCCAGAGGATCCTGAGGAGCCTAGGTTCGTAGGCAGACATGCCACCCCTGGCGTCCTCCTTCCGCCTGGTTCCCCGAGGTGTGGGAAGGGGGGTGCCCCTGAGAGCAGAGGGGGTGCGCTCTGACCCCTTCCGACATATGGGGCTGTCTAGAGAGGATGACATGTGCCGTGTTGATGCTCAGGGTCTCCTTGAGCTCTTTTTTTGAGTTATCTCACTCTCTCATGCAGGCTAGAGGGCACGCCCAGGCGGGGGGGGGGGGCAGTGGCTCGCTCCAGGCCACTGCAGCCTTGACCTGCTGGGCTCAGGCGGTCCTTCCAACTCAGCCTTCCAAGTAGTTGGAACTTCCTTGAGTTCTTTTCCGTTTTTTTGTTTGTTTGTTTTTTGGAGTTGAAGTCTCACTGTGTCATCCAGACTGGAATGCAGTGGCTGCTCCCGGCCACGGCAGCCTCGACCTGCTGGACTCCGGCGATCCTTCCACCTCAGGTTTCCAAGTAGTGCGTGTGCTACCACACCGGCTAATTTTTGAATTATTGTAGAGATGAGGTCTCGCCAAATTGCCCAGGTGGGTCTCGAACCCTTGAGTTCTTAATAACCAATACATAGTAAGTTCCTTAAGGGTGGGCGTACAGGGCGCTGCTCAGGGAGTGGGCTGGGGAAGAGGAGTGTGTCTGTGGCATTAAATTGCCCTGTGAGTGCTCGGTTTCTCGATGCCTCAGTTTCCTCCGTCTTCCAGGAAAATAAGGATAAGGCTGTCTACCTCGCGGGAAAGGCCTTTCTGTAGAGGGCTCACACAGCCTGGCGTGAAAAGCGGTGGCTATTATTTCATTCGCTGCAGCCGTGTCGCACAGTGCTGGCACAAAGCAGGTGTCTAAACAGTGTCTACGACAGAATGAATGATTGCATGTTCAAGCTCATGTCCCAACTCAATAAACGCCGCTTACGAACCCAAGGTGCAAGATTAGTCTCAGTGATCAGGAATTTCCGCTTTTACTAAGCCAGATTCTGTTCACTGACATCCCAGCCTTGCACTGCCTGTAGAACTTACAAAGAAACAAATTGGACACTGCAGGAGACTTGGCCTATGCTTTAATAATGGCAAATGTTTACAAAGGCTCTGATGGGCACCAGACACTGCTCTAAGCACTTGCTTTCCTCTGTTGAGAGTGTTCTGAGGAGACCAGTCTCAGCATCAGTGCAATAGGTCAAAGCAGCCTCCCTGGACAGCTGTCATTTGTTACTAGCAAAAGGGTACTAATGTATGCAAACTAAAATTGCTTCAAAGAAAAGCAGTGGGGTAGCTGGGCATGGTGACTCACACCTATAATCCAAGCATTTTGGGAGGCTGAAGTGAGAGAATGGCCTGAGCCCAGGAGTTTGAGACCGGCCTGGGCAAATTGGTGAGAACTCATCTCTACAATAAATCAAAAAGTTAGCCAGGCATGGTGGCATGTGCCTGTAGTTCCAGCTACTTGGAAGGCTGAGGCTGGAGGATCACCTGAACCCAGCAGGTCAAGACTGAGGTGACCGTGAGTGTACTACTACACTCCAGCCTGGGAAATGGACCGAGACTCCAACTCAAAAAAAAAAAGAAGAAAAAAACAGAGTGGTTTATACTTGTGATGTTCACTGGTGTGTAGTCCAGTTAGTTTGCTGCTGAAAAGGAGGGGTGGGTTCCCATGCGAAGGTGTGTGATTGAATTTTCCCAGACTCCTGTGGTGTCATTCACTACTTGAGATCCCATTTCCTAGATCTATCTTCAGAATGACCTCTCAGATACATTGGCCCTAAATTAAAGTACCTACTATTACCAATGAGTCCTTGAGATCCTGGCTAAATTTTGTGGTGAGTAAGAATAGAGTACAAAATGTTTACTGGTAGTCTACCTGGAATGTCCTGTCAGTGTTTTTGGGAAAATGTCTTTTGGGCTAAGGAACAAAGCATGATCAGGCAGACCTAAGCTTGCAAACAGCTCCATCACTTCCAACTCCTCACGCACAGGCATCCTAGCTAAGTTCATCTCTTTATTATTCGGAAAAAAAACAGAAACACTATGCTTGTTTCCACTTTTCAGGCTCTATTCATATCTCTTTAAATATGTCCTCTACCCACTCTATCTTTCCTCAAAGTCCTATGTAAGTTCCATTTCTTGGGAAAGTTGTTCTTAAAAGACCCCACTGGTAGCTTTTTCTAGGCATCTATTGCACTTACAGTGTGAAACATTCACTTAAAACAGTCAGAGATCTGGATTTTTTAAAATGTGGTACATATATGCAATGGAATATTATGCAGCCATAAAGAAGAACAAATATATGGACTTCACAGCAACTTGGAAAGGTTTAGAGTTGATCATACTCAGTGATCTATCACCAAAACAAAGACCAGAGTACCATATGTTCTCACTCATAAGTGGGCCTTGAACAATTATCATAATACTATAAGAAAGGGATTGGCAGTAGTGGGAAACTGGAGGGGCAGTGAGATTGGCATTTGAGGGAAACTGCTAGGGGAGAGAGGGGCATACCTCATCAACAAGGGTACCTGCATAATCAATGTTTGTATATCTAACCCTGAATTATATCCCACATCTTTAAAAAAATAAAAATAAATAATCATAGGTAACTTTTAGCATTGTTTACCTGTTTCATGTGTTAGCCTTTTCTCCAAACTACTGGTAAACTACTTTTGGGAAGGCATTGCTTTTTATCTTTATCAATTCCCCGCTATATCTCCCAAAAGTCCTATTGACTGCTTTCAAATACTACATTAGTATTGGTTGTTAATTGATTGATTGATTGATCTCAATAGTATTCTCTAAATTGAGCACAGAAGGCAATGATCAGAGGCAGATTACAGATCAACAAAATCTCTCTTGACAGGAGAGGTAGGCCTTTGAAGAAAGAAAGGAATATGACTGACCAGGGAGAAAGAGGAAGTAGTGGAAATATATTAGCTATGTACAATGTATCCTCATTTTTGTAGATACCCTATTTATGAATTCACCTACCTCCTAAAACTTATTTGCAACCCCGAAGTTCATACTCAAGGTACTTTTCCAGTCACTCGTAGAAATGCACATCAGACACTGAAAATTTTGAGCCTAACGCACACCCACTCAGCTGAGATGAAACAAGACAATACTCTGTCTTCTTGCTACAGCTGTCATATTGTGAGCAAATATCCTATTTGCATCCTGTTTAGTGCTGTTTTCCACATTTTTGTGTCTTGTGTAGGTGATTTTGCTGTTTAAAATGGCCTCCAAGCATGGTGTTGCTGAAATGTTGTCTAATATTCTAAGCACAAGGGACTGTGATGTGCCTTACAGAGAAAATGCATATGTTGGACAAGCCTCCTTCAGGCAGGAGTTATATATAGTGCAGTTGTCTGTGAACTCAATGCTAATGGATTAACCATATATTAAAGAAGGTGTTCGTTAAACAGAAACACACATAAACCATTAATCGATGGATGAACATGCTGTGGCCCGAGCCCCACGGGAACCACACCCTGTATTTTCCCCTGTGAGGAATGGTTCAGTATTCACGAATTTCATGTTCATAATAACTTTATAGAACATAACAACCGCAAATAATGAGAATCGACTATATATAAGAACATTCCATTATTCCTTCATGGGACAGTGAGATGCCTGACCTCTGGGAAATTCTCCTTTGACACAGACCATCATAATCGCATGCTTGATCATGGCACTTATGG
>NW_006985401.1:0-344 GCF_000164805.1 Carlito syrichta
AGCCCGTTGGGTAGACAGCAAAACTGAGGGTTGAAAAGGAACCACTGGACTGAGTGGGTGAATGATACAGTTGACCAAGGGGAGTTTGGTTGCTGCTTCATAATAAGGGAAGAGGATTACTTCTGGAACTGTGGGAATTCACTGGGAAACCGATCAACACTCTCATGTAATACTGGAAGATTCCATGGAAAACCGATAAAATTCCATCACGGCATCACTCTCAAGGATTATTTCTCTTAGGCAGTGAATGCCTGGATCATCCTACCATGTACACATCAACTGACAATTGGATTTGAAACACGGTATAAGGAATTTGTTTTACAGGAAGGGATGTGGGATGCCTT
>NW_006985402.1:0-301 GCF_000164805.1 Carlito syrichta
GGTGTATTTAATCCATTCACATTCAGGCTAATTATTGAAGTGTGGGGGTTTATCCCTGTCATGAGGTTCTTATAGAGCTGTTGTTGTTCCTGTTTGTTTGTTGTCTTTCTTTTGGTTTTTTGTTGACTCATGTGTATTTTCCATATTTTTCCTGTACTCTTGTGAAGAACATTGTCGTTCTTTTCTCTTTTTCTTCCATGTTTAATACTTCTTAAGTGTTTTTTGTAGAGGTGGTCTGGATGCAGCATGAGATCTTAGGGATTGGATGTCTGGGAAAGATTTTAATTCTCCCTCACTGAGG
>NW_006985402.1:1721-2594 GCF_000164805.1 Carlito syrichta
AATTCTGCTGGAAAGCCATCTGGTCCCAGGGCTTTTTTTTTTGTAGGTAGTTTTCTTATTACATAATCAATTTCCTTGATTGTTATTGGTCTATTTAGGGTCTTGACTTCTTCTTTTTTAAACCTAGGCAGGTTGTGTGATGTCAGGAAATCCTCCATTTCCTTAAGATTTTCAAATTTGTTTCCATACAGGTGTACATAGTAGTCTCTCATGATCTTTTGAATTTCTTCGGGGTCAGATGTGACTTCATCTTTTGTTTCTGATTGTGTTTACTTAGCTTTTTCTCTCTTTTTCTTGGTCAGTCTAGCTAGGGGACCATTGATCTTGTTTGTCCTTTGAAAGAAATAGCTTTTTGTTTCACTGATTTTTTTGCATTATCTTTTTGTCTTCTATGTCCTGGATTTGGGCCTTTATTTTTGTGATCTGGATTCTCCTTCTGAAGTTAGGATTTTGGTGGTCTTGCTTTTCCACCTTCCTTAGGTGAGGTTTTAGTCTATTAATTTTTGATCCTTCCATTTTTTTCATGTACGTCTGTAGAGATATGAGTTCTCCTAGTACTACAGCTTTCATGGCATGCCAGAGATTTTGGTAAGATGTTTCTTCATTTTCATTTGTTTCCAGGTATCTTTTCATCACTGTTTTGATTTCATCATTTACCTGGGAGTTTTCTAGCATCATGCAGTTTAGTATCCATGCCTTTGTGGGTTTGGGGGGAACCTTGCTGGCGTTGATGTTTACTTTATTCTACTGTGGTTCGAGAAGATGCATGGCAAATTTTTGATCTTTTTAAATATGCTTATGCTTGATTTATGGCCAAGTATGTGGTCGATCTTACAGTCTATCTCCATGCAGTGATGAGTAGAAGGTACATTC
>NW_006985403.1:0-495 GCF_000164805.1 Carlito syrichta
TAGCTAGCCAGCTGGTTAGCCAGCTGACTTAACTAGCTGACTAAACTACCTAGCTACCTATCTAGCTATCCATCTTACTTAAATAGGTAGTTAACTAGCTAGCTACCTACCTAGTCAACTGACATAAATAGCTGCCTAGCTAGCTACTTGACTTAAACAGCTAGCTAACAATTTAGCTTACTCGTTATCTAACATGCTAGATAGGTGACTTAGTTATCTTACTTAACTCGTTTGTTAATAAACTAGGTAGCAACACAACCAGCTGACTTAAATTGTTATCTAACTAAGTAGCTAGCTGAAGCATCCAGCAAACTTAACTCGTTAGCTTACTAGCTTGCTAGCCTACTCAACCAGCTGACTCAACCCGTTTGCTAACTAGCTAGCTAGCTGACTCAGCCAGCTGACTTAATACAGTAGTTACTAGCTAACTACCTGATTCAACCTGCTGACTTTACCCACTAGTTAACTCACTAGTTCTCTGTCTTAACCAGCTGA
>NW_006985404.1:0-455 GCF_000164805.1 Carlito syrichta
AGCAGACCCTGAACATTTACCATAATACAATAAGAAAGGATTGGCAGTAGTGGGACACTGTCAGGAAAGTGGCAGGGGGGTGGGGGCATAATATCAGTAAGCATACCTGATCTCAAACCAGGCAAAGTGGGGACCAAAGGGAACCTAAACCTTACCTGTACAATGACCACTTGTATACTTAATTATGAAATGTACCCCACATCTTTAAAATTAAAAATAAATAAATAAATAGAAAGATTTATCTGAGAAATAGAAAAGTCCACTTCCTAAATTAAAGTGGATCTTTAAGGGAAAGCTGATGACAGATTCTTTTTTCTCTTACTAATTAGATTTCAAACCATCTTTTCCTTCTTTCTTAATGCTGCCCTTCTCTGCTCTTTTCTGGGCCTTGCTGCACACTGGTTGTAGGAGTCAGGGGTACTATAGGGAGGACACTTCCCATTTGTCTGTGAAGG
>NW_006985405.1:0-1783 GCF_000164805.1 Carlito syrichta
CAAATAATAATAATCACCACCAACATCAACACCACCACCACTGCCACACAGCATGAGGAGTCACCCTCAGGGATGAGAGAGGAAATGGCACTCTCCACCCTGTCACTCGTGGGACGTTTCAAAGGTGGCCACTAGGCACATCCCTCCCACGCCTTCAGTCACATGCCCCAGAAGACCTGCCTCCACCCTTCACACTTGTGCCCAACAGCAAAAATGTGTGTGAGCTCATGGAACAGATTGCCTCAAGCTAGGGTGACTGTCAGGCACAGATCAATAAAGGCTGTCTGGCAATGCTGTGGCCAGCCCAGGTTCCAGTCACCCTCTCTGCCACATTCAGGTGGAGAGAGGACACCTTCCTCTCACGATCACTCCATTGGCCACCACCCACGCAGAGCATTCCTGGGGGAGCTTTGGATGCCTGTCCCAATGCACATCAGATGTGTCTTTTTTTTGTCACTGAAGTCTCTGTCGGCCGGGCTGTGGTACAGCGGCACTATCGTGGCTTCTGGGGCCTCAACGTGTGGGACTCAGGCTGTCCTCCCACCTTGGCCCCTGAGCAGACAGAACTCCAGAGGCCACCATGCCTGACTCAATTTTGGGGACCTCTCGCTGAGACAAGGTCTGGCCACATTGCCCGGGCTAGTCTCTGACACCTGGAATCAGGCAGCCTCCCGTATCAGCCTCCCAGGACATGGGGCTGACAGCCATTAGCCACGGTGCCCGGTCTGGACTCAAAAATTCTGTCAGTGGGGAGGATGCAAAGGAATATACCAGGATGGAGCCAATGCATTTGGTGTATCCAGGACCACAGGGGCAAACACATGCAACTCCAGTGTTTGCCTTCTAGGGAGTGATGAGATCTTGCTACGTGGCCCAGGCTGGTATCAAACTCCCAGGATCTAGTGGTCCCCCACCTCGGCCTCCCAAAGACACAACCTGAATGTAAGCCAATGCACCGTGTTTCGGGAACTCTAGGCCCAAGCCTGGGTCCTCCTTCCCAAATTATCTTTGTTCACAATGATTCCAACTCCATAGAAAAATGCATGCCCTTCTTTTTCTTTCTTTCTTCCTTTTGTTCTTTGAGTAAGAGTCTCACACCATCGCCTATGCTGGAGGGTGGTGGCTCTTTTCTGGCCCCAGCAGCCTTGGAATACATGGTTCCGGCAAGATTGCCCCGTTCTTTTGAGGATACGGAATGACACGTGTGTGCCAGCATTCCCAGCTCATTTGTTATGGAGGGTAGAGACAAGGAATTGCTGAGTTGCCTGAGCGATTCTTGACCCATGAGCTCAGGATGGCCACTGGCCTCGGCCTCCAAAAGTGCTGGGATGATGAGGCTAAGTCCTGAGCCCAGACCCGATCCTTCATCAAAACACACCAGAAGTTCTGGCATAGTGGCCCATGCCTGGAATCCCAGCACTCTTGAATGCTGAGGGGGGAGGATGGCTAGAGTACAGGAGCCCAAGGCCATCCCGGGCCATGCAGAGAAACACCATCTCTGCAGTCATTTAAACAGGGGTCTGGGTTCTAAATGCCCATCATTCCAGCTACACCACAGGCTGAGGCAGGAGGATTGTCAGAACCCACAATTTCAAGACTGGCGGTTACTGACGGTCCAGTCCCGGGCCCCAGCCTGGGCCACCAAATCAGACCCTGTCTCCCAAAGCATCGGGATCATACACAGATTCTAAACTGCACATGGTGTCTTCACAGAGTGACTGGCTGGAGAACCAGGAAAAATGGGATTGGGGGGCAGAAATATTTCCAGGTGACTGATGCATCC
>NW_006985406.1:0-429 GCF_000164805.1 Carlito syrichta
CCTAGCCAGCTGACTAGACAGCTGACTAGACTAGCTGACGTAGCCAGCTACCCATTTGGCTAGACAGCTGACTTAACTCACTGATATCACTAGCTAGTCAGGTAGCTATCTAGCTGACTTAACTAGATAGCTACCTATGTTGCCAGTTGGCTTGCCAGTTTTCTTAACTAGGAGAATTAACCAGCTAACCAGCTGACTAGCTAGCTGACTTAATTGGCTCACTACCTAGCTAGGCAGCTGAATAACCAGCTGACTTAACTAGCAAACTACCTATGTAGCCAGCTGACTTAAATAGTTTGCTAACTAGCTAGCTACCTAGCTAGCCAGCTGACTTAAGTAGTTATCTACCTAGCTACCTAGTTAATAAGCTGACTTAAATAGTTAGCTGCCTAGCTAGCTGGCTGACTTAACCAGATGGCTACGTAGTTA
>NW_006985407.1:0-396 GCF_000164805.1 Carlito syrichta
CAGTCATCACAGAGGAGGGCAAGTCATAAAGGATCACATCACCAAAAAGGGCTACTCATTATTACACCCATCACAAACAAGGACTTGTCACGGTGGCATCCATCACAAAGGGGGTTGCATCAGTGTGGTGCAATCATGTAGGATGCCATTGTCAAGAATACCTATCACAGAGGGGGGCACTAAGGAAATCATCTCAGAGGAGAGTCAGTAACTGGTTCAGTCATTATGGAGGCAGACCAATCATTGGGTCACCCATCAAAGAGGAGGACTAGTCACTAGGCCACCTATCATAGAGAAAGTAGAGTGATTGGGATATTCGTTTTGGAGGAAGGTCAATCACTGGGAAAGTCAGTCACTTATATGTGAGTCAGTCACTGGGTCACCCATCACAGAGGC
>NW_006985408.1:0-326 GCF_000164805.1 Carlito syrichta
CATTCCATTCCATTCTTGTCCGTTCTATTCCATTCCATTCCAAACCATACTACTCCACTCCATTCCTTTCCTCTCCATTCCATTCTACAGCATTCCTCTCCATTGCACTCCTCCTCCATTAAATTCCATTACTCTCCTTTACATTCCACTCCCTTCCATTCCACTCCTTTCCTCTCAATTACATTTCCATACATTCCATTCCACTCCATTTCATTCCTCTCCATTGAAATTCTCTCAAGTCCTTTCCATTCCATTCCTCTCCATTGCATTCTGCTCCATTCATTTCTATTCCCTTCTATTTCATTCCATGCCATTCCAACTCATTC
>NW_006985409.1:0-373 GCF_000164805.1 Carlito syrichta
TGTCATCCAAGGCCAAAGGCACACACGTGAATGTCTGCAGAGGCCAAGGGCACACGTGCCTGTGTTGTCCAATGCCGAGGGATTACCTGTGAGTGTTAGCAAATGCTGAAGGAATGTGTATGGGTGTCAGGCGAGGCAGAAGGTATGCACATGAGTGGCAGCCAAGGCTGAAGGCACACATGCAAATGTCTTGGAAGGCCAAGAATGTGGGAGTGGAAGTCAGCTGGGGCCTAGGGCATGTGCACAAGTGTCAGCGGTAGACTAGGGAGCATGCGGTAGACTAGGGAGCATGTATGGTTGTCACCCAAGGCCAACGTTATGCATGTGAGTGTCAGCAGTGGTTGAAAGAGCATGTGTGGGTGTCATCTGAGGC
>NW_006985410.1:0-432 GCF_000164805.1 Carlito syrichta
ATTTTCATTTCTCTAAAAACATGGCTATATGATACCAATTCTTCTTCCACCATTGGCATTCGTTTGAGTACCCTGTTGTGGTGGGGACCTGTTACCACAAAAATCAAAAGCAATCTCTAACCTCAGAACCTTCTGCCAGCTTGTGAAATGCCAGTGTGTTTACTGGCATTGCTGCTCCATTTAAAAAAAATTTTGTTTTTGAGTTTGGAGTCTAACTATTCCCCCAGTTGGAATACAGTGGCATGCTCATGGCCACTCAGTCTTGAAGTCATGGGATCAGGCCGTCTTGCCCCTTTAGCTTCCTGAGTAGCTGATGCCACAAACATATGCCACCATGCCCAATTATTGGGTTCATTGTTAAGGTCTCACCAAGTTGCCCAGGCTGACCTGGAAACCCTAAACTCAGGCAGTCCTCTCTACTTGCCTCCAAAA
>NW_006985411.1:0-325 GCF_000164805.1 Carlito syrichta
CAAGTTGTTCTCCATTTCCCTTTCTTCTTCTGGGATACCAGTCAGGCATAGGTTTGGCCTTTTTATATAATCACACATCTCTTGTAGGCTTTTTTCTCCTTCTGAGTCTTCTTTCTATGTTTTTTTTTTTTTTTACAAATAAGGTTAACTCCATGTTCTGATCTTCAAGTTCTGAGATTCTTTCTTCAGCTAGATTAATTCTGCTTTCTATGCTTGTCATTTTGTTATTTATTTCCTGGATGGAATTTTTTATTGCCTAAATCTTTGTTACAAGTTCTTTCAGTGTTGCATCTTGTCTTTCTTGAGTTGTAGTCACTCTTTCCAT
>NW_006985412.1:0-486 GCF_000164805.1 Carlito syrichta
AGATTTGCATGGTTTGCAGACAACTTCTTACCCCAGTGGGCTTTCAAATTGGCTTTTTTTCCTATTAATCCAGCCTCTCTAATGTGATCTGTAGAGTAGATGCACAGTGGAATTTGAAGTCTCGCTCCCTTAACTGTGCATGTTATTTTATTCTCGTAATTTATGTATTTTAGAGTAACAGCTGTCTACACATTCTTCTACTATTTAAGCAATATTGTTATCATTGATAACTACTGGAGTCTATATAATCCCACAACTTACTTTTCCAGATTAAAAAAAAAAGTATTTTCAACAGTATACATTCATAGATGTAGAATTGCTTTCTCAATGTGTGTTTTAAATGTAAAAAAAAATAGCTTTATTGAGGTATAATATACATACTATAAAATTTTCCCATTTTAAGAGGATGATTCAATTACTTTCTGGTAGATTTAGAGAGTTATGTAACCATCACCACAGTCCAGATTCTTACCATTTCCATGGGTA
>NW_006985413.1:0-7712 GCF_000164805.1 Carlito syrichta
CTCCTTACTTACAGGCAACTACATGACCTTTTGCTAAGAAAGAATAAGGAAACTGGGTTACATGAGTCCTCAAACCGAAAAATTTACAGAGCATCTTTGAAAGTTCTAAATAGAATCAGAGTTTCGAAGCAGGATGTATCTAATGAGAGTCCTAATATACAGGAAAATACACAGCCCCTTTACACGGAAGAAAAAGAATCGAGGTTATAGCAGTCTACAGTCCTTAAAGTCAACAGGCTACCTGCTGTGGGCTAAACAAGAATCAGGGTTTAGAAACTGGAACATAGGTAATAGCAGTCCTCATATGCAGAATCTACATGATCTCTAGCTAAGGAGAACTAAGAGACCTCTTTTCCACTGTTCCTCCATCACAATATCTACATGACATCTTGGTAATGGCAAAACAACAATCGGGTTTTCCAAACAGGATTCTGGGGAAAGGGAGTCCTCATATACAGGACATTACATGGCTCCTCGGTAAAGAAGAATAAGGAATCTGTGATACACTATTCCACAATCCGAAAAATTCTCAGGGCGTCTTGATGCGGTATAAACAAGAATCAAGGCTTCGATCTCGTCTCATGTTTCAGAGATATTTGGCTTGTGGGTATTATGAATCAGTCATTTCAGGACTCCAGCAACATCTGGTGTTGTTGAGAGTTGTAATCGGGTGTCTGGTAATACAAATACCATAATTTCCTCGGGACAATTAAGGCCAGGTTCCCGGAAATAGTATCATACTGCCGTATTTGTATGTAACTTTGGTCTTAAGATGAACTTGGTAATCCTTATATTTCCGTTTGTGCTTTAGTTGTAGAGGGGCCGAGAGCTTTGCAGTTGGTTAATATTTAGTACGAATTATTAAAATGTAACCAGGATCCATAGATTCCACGTCTCTAGGAAACATCTGGGCATCTTCATTTTTTTACACAGAGTTTTGGAATCCACATGGACAGGGAAATTCAGGGCATCTTGCTGAGAACGGAAAGGGAATCCGGTTCTTGGATTTCTCTATCGCCTAAATCTACAAAGTCTCTTGATAAGGTTTAATCAGCAATCTGGGCTTCTATGTCGTCACATTTTTAGTGTGTCTTTTGAAAATGGACCAGGAATATTGGGATCCCATTACTCAAGAACTTTATGGGATTCTTTCTTTTGTTATCCAAGCAACTGGAATTCTAGATCACCAGGAAATATCTAGGCGTCTTGCTGAGAATGAAGCCGGAATTTCAATAATGGGAATCCTCATATACAGATCACTACACGACCTGTTGCTAAGGAAGGATAAGGAATCTTGTTTCCACGAGGCCTCCATCCCAAAAACATACAGACCGTCTTGCTAAGAGATAACCACCCTTCAGGTTTTGGGAGTAGGAATCTGGATAATTGGAGTCCTCATATACAGGAAACTACACTGTCTATTGTTAAAGGAGAATAAGGAATCTGGATAACACGTGTCCTCCATCCCAATAAAACTTCAGGGTTTCTTGCTAAGGGCTAAACACGAATTTGGGTTTTTGAAGCATAAACTAGGGAAATGAAATGCTCATATACAGGCAAATGCACTGACCTTTCCTAAGAATGAATAAGGAATGTGGGTGACATGATTTCTCTATCTCCAAAAAAATATATGGCGTCTTCCTAAGATCTAAACAAGAATCAAGTTTTCGCCGAATGTATCTGTGAACTGGAGTATTCATATACCGGTAACTGCTCTGGTGTTATTAAAAATAAGGAATCTGGGTTATACGAGTCCTCTGTCCTAAAATCAACTCTGCATCTTGTTGACGGCTAAAGAAGAATCAGAAATTCGAGGCATGAATGTGGGTAATAGCAATCCTCATATACAGGAAACTACATGGCCTCTTGCAAATAAAAGAAGAAGAAATCTGTTTTACACGGTTCTTGTATCAAAAAATCTACATGAATTCCTACTAAGGGCTAAACAAGAATCAGGGTTTCGAAAAAGGAATCAAGGGAAAGAGAGTTCTCACATATAGGACAATACATGGCCTCCAACTAAGTACGAATAAAGAATCATGGTTGTACGTGCCCTCAGTCCAAAAAATCCCCAGGTTGTCTGCTATGGGACAAACAAGAAACAGATCTTCGAGCTCACCAAATGTTTCAGTGCAATTTAGCATTCGGATATTATGAATCGGTAATTTCAGGACTCCAGCAACATTCTGGTCCTCTTAAAAGTTGTAAAGGGTATTGGGCACTCCAAGTACTTTAGGTTCCTCAGAACAACTAAGGCCAGATTCCAGGACAAAAAGAATCTTCTTGCCATATTTGGATGTAACTCTGGTCTTAAGGTGAGCCCTGTAATCCTTCCCTTTCCGTGTCTCTTTTTATTTTGAGAAGGGACAAGGTTTTTGCACTGGCCAATTGTTTACTACATACTTTTAATGATAACCAGGAATCATGTAATCCACAAACATAGAAAACTTCTGTGCATCTGTCTTTTGATATACTGAATTTGGAATCCAAATCGACAGGAAAACTCAGGGCATCTTACTGAGAATTAAAAGGAAATCCGGTTTTAGGAATCTCATTTTCCGGAATCTACGGGGCCTCTTGATAAGGTTTAATCAGCAATCTGGGCTTCTGGACCCTACATTTTCAGAGCGATTGTTCCGTGGATACGCTAAATCTGTCATTACAGATCATCTGGATCTTTCTGGTTCTCTTGCTATTTGAAATCTAGGATTTGGCCCTAGAAATCCTTTTGTTTCCTGGGACCATCTACGACTATAATCATATTCCCCACAATCATAAGTTATATTGGTACAAAATTCCTCGATTCAGGTGACCTCAAAGTACAAAATATTCTTGTGGGTGGGCAGGTAGGAATTGGGGTTGTGGGTTTGGAATATTCCACATTTTGGGGAGGTCTTGTGAAGGGGAATCAGGAATCTTGGATTCCAGTTCCCAAAGAATATTATGGACGTCTTTCCCTTGATATTCACGAAAATGGAATTCTCGGTTACCAGGAACTGTCTCAGCATCCTGCAGAGTGAATCAGGAAGCTGGGTAATGGGGGTGGTCATCATATACAGGAAACTACACGTCATATTGGTAAGGAAGTATAAGGAATCTTTCTTATATGAGTCCTCAGTCCCAAATCTACAGGCCGTCTTCCTAAGTGGTAACCACGAATCAGATTTTTGAAGTAGGAATCTGGGTAATGGGAGTCCTCACATAGAGGAAACTTCACTGCCTATTGCTAAGTAAGAACAAGGAATCAGTGTTACTCAAGTTCTCAATCTCAAAAAAGCTTAAGGTCATCTTTATATGGGCTAAACACGAATCATGGTATATTCGAGCATGAATCTGGAAAATGGAGTCCTTATTTACAGGCAACTACATGACCTTTTGCCCAGAAAGAATAAGGAATCTGGGTTACACGAGTCCTCAATCCCAAAAATCCACAGAGCATCTTGGAAAGTTCTCAAAAGAATTAGAGTTTCAAATCAGGATGTATCTAATGAGACTCCTAATATACAGGAAAATACACAGCCCCTACCAAGGGTGAAAATGAATCGAGGTTATAGCAATCCTCAGTCCTTAAAATCAACAGGCCATCTGCTGTGGGCAAAGCAAGAGTCACGGTTTAGAAGCTGGAACATTGGTAATAACAATCCTTATATGAAATCTATATGATCTCTAACTAAGAACTAAGAAACCACTTTTACACGGTTCCTCCATCACAGTATCTACATGACATCTTGCTAATGGCTAAACAAGAATCAGGGTTTTCAACCAGGATTTTGGGGAAAGGGAGTCCTCATATACAAGACATTACACGGCCCGTCGGTAAAGAAAAATTACGAATCTGTGATACACTAGTCTACAATCAGAAAAATTCTCAGGTTGTCTTGCTGCGGTGTAAACTAGATTCAAGGCTTCGAGCTCTTCTCATGTTTCAGAGATATTTGCCTTGTGGGTATTATGAATCAGTCATTTCAGTACTCCAGCAACATTCTGGTCCTCTTGAGAGTTGTAATCGGGTATCTGGTAGTCAAATCCCTTAAGGTCCTTGGGACAATTCAGGTCAGATTCCCGGAAGAAATGTATCATATTGCCGTATTTGGATGTAACTTTGGTCTTAAAATGAACTTCGCAATCCTTAAATTTTCATTTCTACTTTATTTTCGAGGGGCCGAGGGTTTTGCTGTTGCCAAATATTTAGTACGAATTATTAAAATGTAACCAGAATCCATGGATTCCACGTCCATAGGAAACATCTGGGCATCTGCATTTTTATACACAGAGTTTTGGAATCCACATGGACAGGGAAATTCAGGGCATCTTGCTGAGAACGGAAATGGAATCCGGTTCTTGGGGTTCTCTCTCGCCTAAATCTACAAAGTCTCTTGATAAGGTTTAATCAGCAATCTAGGCTTCTATGTCGCCACATTTTTGTGTGTATTTTGAAAAGGGACCAGGATTCTCGGGTTCCAATTCCTCAAGAACTTTTTGGGATTTTTTCTTCTTGATATCCAAGTAACTGGAATTCTAGGTCACCAGGAAATATCTTGGCGTCTTGCTGAGAATGAAGTAGGAATTTCAGTAATGGGAGTCCTCATACACAGAACATTATATGACCTGTTCCAACGAAGAATAAACAATCTTGGTTACACGAGGCTTCAATACCAAAAACCTACAGACCGTCTTGCCAAGAGATAACCACCATTCAGGTTTTGGGAGTAGGAATCTGGATAATGGGAGTCCTCATATACAGGAAACTGCACTGTCTATTGCTAAAGGAGAATATGGAATCTGGTTTACACGTGTCTTCCATCCCAATAAAATTTCAGGGTTACTTGCTAAGGGCTAAACACTAATTTGTTTTTTTGAAGCATAATCTAGGGAAATGAAATGCTCATATACAGGCATATGCACTGACTTTTCCTAAGAAAGAATAAGGAATGTGGGTGACATGTTTTCTCAATCTTCAAAAAAATATACGTCATCTTCATAAGATCTAAACAAGAATCAAGCTTTCGATGCATGTATCTGTGAAAAGGAGTACTCATATACAGGAAACTGCATGGCTGTTGCTAAAAATAAGGAATCTGGGTTGTATGAGTCCTTAGTCCTGAAAATCTACGGGGCATTTTCCTGACGGATAATGAAGAATCAGGGATTAGAGGCATGAATGTGGGTAATAGCAATCCTCACATACAGGAAACTACATGGCCTCTTGCTAGTTAATGGAAGAAATTTGTTTTCCACTGTTCCTCTATCAAAAAATCTGCATGACTTCTTACAAAGGGCTAAACAAGGATCAGGGTTTCGAAAAAGGAATCAAGGGAAAGAGAGTCCTCTCATAGAGGACACTACATGACTTCCAACTAAGTAAAAATAAAGATTCATTGTTGTTCGCGCACTCAATCCAGAAAATTATCAGGTTGTCTTCTATGGGACAAACAAGAAACAGATCTTCGAGCTCTCCAAATGTTACAGAGCAATTTAGCAGTCAGATATTAGGAATCAGTCTTTTCAGGAATCCAGCAACATTCTGTTCCTCTTAAAAGTTGTAAATGGTATTGGGCAATCCATGTCCGTTAGGTTCCTCAGAACAACCAAGGCCAGATTCCAAGACAAAAGGAATCTTCTTGCCATATTTGGATGTAACTCTGGTCTTAAGGTGAACCCTGTAATTCCTCCCATTCCATGTCTCTTCATATTTTGAGAAGGAACAAGGGTTTCGCACTTGCCAAATGTTTACTACATACTTTTAATGGCAACAAGGAATCATGGAATCCACGAAACTAGGAAACTTCTGGGCATCTGTCTTTTGATATACTGAATTTGGAATCCAAATCGACAGGAAAAATCAGGGCATCTTACTGAGAGTTAAAATAAAATCCGATTCAAGGTATTCCCATTTTCCGGAATCCACAGGGCCCCTTGATATGGTTTAATGAGCAATCTGGGCTTATGGGTCTCTACATTTTCAGAACTACATTCTCCGTGGATACGCTAAATCTGTCATTACAGTTCCTCACGATCTTTCTGGTCCTCTTGTTAGTTGTAATCTAGAATTTGGCCCTAGAAATCCGTTTGTTTCCTGGGAGCATCTACGACCATAATCATATTTCCCAGAATCAAAAGGAATATTGGTACAATATTCCTCGATTCAGGTGATCTCAAATTATAGAAAATTCTTGTGGGTGGGCAGGTAGGAATTGGGTTTGGGTTTGGAATATTCCACATTTTGGGGAGTTTTGTGAAGGGGAACCAGGAATCTTGGATTCCAGTTCCCAAAGAACATTATGGACGTCTTTCTCTTGATATTCACAAAACTGGAATTCTCAGTCATCAGGAACTGTCTTCGCAACATGCAGAGTGGAGCAGGAAGCTTGGTAATGGAGGTCGTCATATACAGGAACTACATGACATATTGGTAAGGAAGTAAAGGAATCTTCCTTATATGAGTCCTCAGAACCAAAACTACAGGCCGTATTCCAAAGTGGCAACCACGAATTAGATTTTTGAAGTAGAAATCTGGGTAATGGGAGTCCTCACATACAGGAAACTTCACTGCTTATTGCTAAGTAAGAATAAAGAATGGGCGTTACTCAGGTCCTCAATCCCAAAAAAGGTAAAGGTCATCTAGCTATGTGCTAAACACGAATCATGGTGTTTTCGAGCATGAATCTTGAAAATGGAGTCCTTATTTACAGGGAACTACATGACGTTTTGGTAAGAAATAATAAGGAATCTGGGTTATATGAGTCCTCATTCCCAAAAATCTACAGAACATCTCGGAAAGTTCTAACAGAATCAGAGTTTCGAAGCAGGATGTATCTAATGAGAGTCCTAATATACAGAAAAATACACAGACCCTTGCCATGGAAGAAAAAGAATCGGGGTTATAGCAGTCCTCAGTCCTTAAAATCAACAGGCCATCTGCTGTGGGCTAAACAAGAATCATGGTTTAGAAGCTGGAACATAGGTAATAGCAGTCCTCATATGCAGAATCTAGATAATCTCTAGCTAAGGCGAACTAAGAAACCTCTTTTACATGATTCCTCATCACAATATCTACATGACATCTTGCTAATGGCAAGAATCCGAAAAATTTTCAGGGTGTCTTTCTGCAGTGTAAACAATAATCAAGGCTTCGAGCTCGTCTCATGTTTCAGAGATATTTGGCTTGTGGGTATTATGAATTGGTCATTTCAGGACTCCAGCAACATTCTGGTCCTCTTGAGAGTTGTAATCGTGTATCTGGTAGTACAAATCCCTTAAGATACTCGGGCCAATTAAAGCCAGACTACCGGGAAAAAATTATCATATTTCCGTATATGGATATAAATTTGGTCTTAAGATGAACTTGGTAATCCTTAAATTTCCGTTTGTATTTTATTTGTAGAGGGGCCGAGGGCTTTGCAGTTGCCAAATATTTAGTACATATTATGAAAATGTAACCAGGATCCATGGATTTCACGTCCCTAGTAAATATCTGGCATTCTGCATTTTTGTACACAGAGTTTTGGAATCCACATGGACTGGCAAATTCAGGGCATCTTCCTGAGAACAGAAAGGGAATCTGGTTCTTGGAGTTCTCAGTCGCCTAAATTTACAAAATCACTTGATAAGGTTTAATCAGCATTCTGGGCTTCGATGTTGCCAAATTTTTTGTGTGTCTTTTGAAAAGGGACCAGCAATCTTGGATTCCAATTCCTCAAGAACTTTATGGG
>NW_006985414.1:0-307 GCF_000164805.1 Carlito syrichta
TGGGAGGCACTGCACTTTGACTCATTGTAAAAAGGGCTATTTTAATTTTTTTTTTTTTTTGAGTTGGAGTCTCACTGTTGTCCAGACTGGAGTGCAGTGGCCGGGAGATCCTTCAGATCCTGCTGGGCTCCGGCGATCCTTCAGCCTCAGCCTTCCAAGTAGCTGGAACTACAGGCACACACTACCACACCCAGTTGATTTTTGATTTATTGTAGAGATGAGGTCTCGCCTGCCCAGGCGGGTCTCAAACCCATTGGCTCAGGCAATCCACTCACCTCAGCCTCCCAAAGGCGCGGGATTACAGGCT
>NW_006985415.1:0-3970 GCF_000164805.1 Carlito syrichta
AATAAAATAATAATAAAATTGATAAAATAATTTTTTAAAGTACTAAGCTTACAAAGAAGCAGAGAAACATGACCTATAAACAAGAAATAAGAGCTAATCAAAACTTACCTAAAACTAATATAGATGTTATATTAGCAGACAAAATATTAAAAATTATATTAACTATATACTATATGTTGAAAGAGATAAGTAGCAACATAAAAAACAAAACAAAGAACCCTAAATTAAACTACCAAAGATTAAAAAAATACAATATCTGAAATGAAAAACACACTAGATGGGATTAACAACAAACTAGACATTGCACAAAAAGATCTGTGAATCTGAAGATAGAGTAAAATGCAGCACACAGAGAAAATGTGAGTAGCAACAAATGATAATACAAGAACAGTTCATCAATAAACCATAAAACACATTCAAGTAGCCTAAGGTACATTTAATCAGATCCTCTGGAAAAAAGGGGAAAACAAAAAAAAATTGTATTTTTGGCCAAAAACAATTCAAACTCTATGAAAACTATAAGCTCACAGACTCATGAAGCACAATGAAATCTAAGCACCGGAATCATAAAGAAAATTGCACCAAGGCACAACATAACAGATGACTCAAAGCCAAAGATAAATGCAGACAAGGGGGGCAGGGAGACACTGTACATCTAGAAAGCAAACTTAAGAATGACAGCAGATCCCCTCTGGAAACAATGTAAGTGAGAAGACAGTGGAAACATTTTTCTTTTTTTGAGTTGGAGTCTCACTCTGTCGCCCAGACTGGAGTGCAGTGGACACTCCTGGCCACCGCAGCCTCGACCTGCTAGGCTCCGGTGATCCTTCTGCTTCAGCCTTCTGAGTAGCTGGAATTACAAGAGTGCACTACTACGCTTGGCTAATTTTTTTATTTTATTGTAGAGATGAGGTCTTGTCTGCCCAGGCAGGTCTTGAACCCGCAGGCTCAGGCAATCCACTCACCTCAGCCTCCCAAAGGCATGGGATTACAGGCTGAGCCACCGAGCCTGGCTTGGAACATTTTTAAAGTACTGAATAAAATAGTTGAACTAGAATTACATAACCAGTGAAAATATCTTTCAAAAATAAAGACAAAACAGATTTTTCAGACATACAGTAGTGAAAGAATTCATAACCAGGCTATATGTCCTACAGGAAATGTTAAAGTAAGGTCTTGAGGTGGAAGAAAATATTATTAAATAAAAATATGTTACACAAAAGAACAACAACAACTGGAAATGGCAATCTTAAGGATAAATATAAGAGTTTTTTTTCTTCTTTAACTCTTTAAGAAAAGTGACTGTTTAAACAAAAAAAAGTGCAGTGAAGAGATTTATGACATATATGTAAGAAAAAATATTTGACTACAATATCATAAAGTTTTGAGATGGGGACATAGAAGTATAATATTGTAAAGTTCTTATAGTGTCATGAACTGACATATTACTTGACAAATGACTGTAATAAGACAAAGATTGATGCTATAAAGCGTACAGCAATCATTAAAATAACAAAACAAAGAGTAATAGCTAACAAGTAATCACAAAATAAATGAAATCATAAAATTATTCTATTAATCTAAAAAAAGGTAGAAAAGAAGATAAGAGGAAAAAGAACAAATGGCACAAAAACAAAAAGAAGATAGACAAATCAAACACATTAAATGTGGCCCAACTCTAAGCTGTCTATAAGAAATGCCCTTAAAACAAGCAACCGAGCGGGTATGGTAGCGCACACCTGTAGTTCCAGCTACTTGGAAGGCTGAGGCAGAAGGATTGCCAGAGCCCAGCAAGTTGAGGCTACGGTGGCTGGGTGTGGCCACTGCAGTCCAGTCTGAGTGACAGAGAGAGACTTTAACTCAAAAAAAATAACCAAGCAACCCAATTCAAAAATGGGCAAAGAACTTGAACAGACATTTCTCCAAATGAAGTATGCAAATGAGCAACATGCACATGAAAAAGCATTCAGCATCCTTAGGCATTAGAGAAATGCAAATTTAAACAGCAATGATATACCACTTTAGACCTACTAAGATGGAAATAATAATAATAAATGGAAAAATAACAAGTGTTGGTGATGATGCAGAGAAGTTGGGACATTTATGCCTCGCTGGTAGAAATGTAAAATGGTGTGACCACTGTAGAAAACAGTCTAGCTCTTTTCCAGAAATTTAAATAGTGCATAACTTATGGCATTAGCAATTCTACTCCTAGCTATAAATCCAAAATAACTGAGAGCAGGGGATTGAACAGATATCTATTTTTTGGTGTTTTTTGTTTTGTTTTGTTTTTTAGTTGGAGTCTTACTCTGTTGCCCAGGCTAGAGCACAATGGCACACTCATGCCAATCCAGCATCAACCTGCTGGACTCTGGTGAGCCTTCCGCCTCACCCTTCCAAGTAGCAGGAACTACAGGTACACGTTACCATGCCCAGCTAATTTTTGATTTAGTGTAGAGACAAGGTCTCACCAAGTGGCCCGGGCTGGTCTCAAATCCACAGGCTCAAGCAATCCACTCACCTTGGCCGCCTTAAGTGCTGGGATGACAGGCTGAGCCACCATTGAACAGATAATTGTACACTGATGTTCATAGCAACATCATTCACAATAATCAAAAGGTAGAACCAACGTGTTCATCTGTCCATCTACTCATACAATGATTTGTGGTCTACTCATACAATGAAATACTTCTCAGTCACAAAAAGGAAGGGAAATAAGGCAGACACGGAAGGGGAAATCTTGGAAGAGTCCACTTTTAGGAGGTAACTAGAAGAGCCAAGTTCATAGAGACAGAAGGTGGAATGGTGGTTACCAGGGACCAGAGATGGGAAGTGGGGGAACTACTGTTTAATAGCTTGTTGTTTATGAGGATGATTCACAGAGATTGTATTGGGACTGAAGAAAACTTTGGTATATAGATAGGGGTGGTAGTTACACAATGTAGTGAAAGTGTTTAATACCACCAAGATATACAGTAATGACTGGCCGGGTGCAGTGGCTCATGTCTATAATCCCAGGACTTTGGGAAGCCGAAGTGAGAGGTTTTCCTAGCCCGCGGGTTCCAGACAAGCCTGGGCAACTTGGAGAGACCTCACCTCTACAATAAATAAAATAATAATAATAATATTAGCCGGGCATGGTGGTACATGCCTGTGGTTCCAACTACTTGGAAGGCTGAGGCAGAAGGATCTCCTGAACCTAGCAAGTTGAGGCTGCGGTGGCCATGAGCATGGCACTGTACTCCAACCTGGGCAACAGAGTGAGACTCCCACTCAAAAAATAAATATATAAGCTGGGCTCAGTGGCTCAGCCTGTAATCCCACGCCTTTGGGAGGCTGAAGTGAGTGGATTGCCTGAGCCCGTGGGTTCGAGACCCACCTGGGCAACTTGGTGAGACCTCATCTCTACAATAAATAATAAAAAAACTAACCGGGTGTGGTAGTGCACGCTTGTAGTTCCAGCTACTTGGAAGGCTGAGGCGGAAGGATCGCCAGAGCCCAGTAGGTCGAGGCTGCAGTGGTCATGAGCATGGCACTGTACTCCAACCTGGGCGACAGAGTGAGACTCCCACTCAAAAAATAAATACATAAGCTGGGCTCGGTGGCTCAGCCTGTAATCCCGTGCCTTTGGGAGGCTGAAGTGAGTGGATTGCCTGAGCCCGCGGGTTTGAGACCCACCTGGGCAACTTGGTGAGACCTCATCTCTACAATAAATAAAAAAAAACTAACCAGGTGTGGTAGTGCACGCCTGTAGTTCCAGCTACTTGGAAGGCTGAGGCGGAAGGATCGCCAGAGCCCAGCAGGTCGAGGCTGCGGTGGCCGGAAGTGGCCACAGCACTCCAGTCTGGGTGACAGAGTGAGACTCTAACTCAAAAAAAATACATACATACATACATGCATACATAGAAAAACAAGAACAGCCTCAGCAGAGCCCACTGAGAGAAGAGCTGCTTACACCAGACCTGTAGAA
>NW_006985416.1:0-536 GCF_000164805.1 Carlito syrichta
CACACCCTCTCCAGCAGCTGTTATTTTTTGAGTTGTTGATAATTGCCATTCTGACTAGAGATAGGTGGTATCTCAGTGTGGTTTTGATTTGCATCTCCCTGATGATTAGTGAGGTTGAGCATTTCTTCATGTGTCTGTTGGCTGCTCAGATGTCTTCTTTTGTGAAGTGTCTGTTCATATCTTTTGCCCACTTTATAATGGGGTTGTTTGTTTTTTTCTTTTCAGCACGTTTGAGTTCCTTGTAGATCCAGGATGTTAAGCCTTTGTCAGACCTGGAGTTGGCAAATACTTTTTCCCAGTCTGTAGGCTGTCGTCCTGCTCTCTTGATGGTTTCTTTGGTTTTGCAGAAGCTTGTCAGTTTAATGAGGTCCCACTTGTCTATCTTATCCCTTATGGCCTGTGGGTTTCGAGTTTTGTTCAGGAATTGGATGCCAGTTCCAATTTCCATGAGGGTATGTCCTTCATTTTCTAAGGTTCTTATGGTTTGAGGTTTTATATTTAAGTCCCTGATCCATTTGGAGTTAATTTTTGTGTAT
>NW_006985417.1:0-751 GCF_000164805.1 Carlito syrichta
CCACTGCACCTGACCCTAGAATTAAGCTTCTTGCTTCCCAAATTAAGCTAGTCTTGACAAATGTGAAAATGGTTTTCAGTCTGGGGAACTTCTATACTTAGAAGAGCTTCATGATATAGTTATCTGCGGCTGGACAATTCATGTACTTTCTGACGAAGGCCTGAACTTGCAGTAAACAAATACAGACACTTTACTATGAGTCACATTTTCCTGCTTTCATATACTTTCAGTTAATTCTTTTATTGTTCAATTAATGGAAGTGATAAATACATTTTTAATAAAAAATGGTTTCAGTGTATTTTCAAAGTGCTCCTTTAGCAAATAATTCTAAGGTTACTTAAAGTAATAATACTTCTGTCCTCCCTCCTTCCCTCCTTCCCTCCTTCCCTCCTTCCCTCCTTCCCTCCTCTTTCTTTCTTTCTTTCTTTCTTTCTTTCTTTCCTTCCTTCCTTCCTTCCTTCCTTCCTTCCTTCCTTCCTTCCTTCCTTCCTTCCTTCCTTCCTTCTTTCTTTCTTTCTTTCTTTCTTTCTTTCTTTCTTTCGAGTCCCAATCTGTCTTTCAGGCTGGAGTGCAGTGAAAGGATCATGCTCATCAGAGCCTTGTTTTTATAGGCTTACGCGGTTCTTCTGCTCAATCTCCCAAGTAGCTGGGACTATAGATACATGCCACTACACCCAGTAAATCTTATTTATTTATTTATGTAGTGATGAGGTCTTGCTGTGTTGATTAGGCTAGTCTCAAACTCCTGGCC
>NW_006985418.1:0-1291 GCF_000164805.1 Carlito syrichta
CCATTGGATTTCTAGGCTTTATTGTCTGAGTCCTTCATATATTTATAGTAGGAATAGATGTAGACACCCGAGCATACTTTACATCTGCCACCATAATTATTGCTATTCCAACTGGCGTAAAAGTATTTAGCTGATTAGCAACCCTACGTGGAGGTAACATTAAATGATCTCCTGCTATATTATGAGCCCTAGGCTTCATTTTTCTATTTACCTTTGGTGGTCTAACTGGAAATGTCCTTGCCAATTCATCTCTTGATTTTGTCCTCCACGACACCTACTATGTAGTAGTACATTTTCACTATGTCTTATCAATAGGAGCAGTGTTCGCAATTATAGGGGGTTTCGTCCACTGATTCCCCCTATTCTCAGGATTTACCCTTCATCCAACATGAACCAAAACCCATTTCTCAATTATATTTGTAGGAGTTAACCTAACCTTTTTTCCTCAACATTTTCTTGGAATATCAGGTATGCCTCGACAATACTCTGACTACCCTGACGCATATACTATATGAATACCATCTCCTCTATAGGCTCATTCATCTCTCTTACTGCAGTTATACTAATAGTCTTTATAATTTGAGAGGCCTTCGCTTCAAAACGAGAGGTACTAGCAGTTGAGTTACCTGCTACAAACCTTGAATGACTTCACGGCTGCCCCCCACCTTATCATACATTTGAAGAACCTACCTATGTAAAAGTGTAGCCAAATTACAAGAAAGGAAGGAATTGAACCCCCTAAAATTGGGTTCAAGCCAACTCCATAACCACTATGTCTTTCTTCATAACAAAATACTAGTAAAATTATTACATAACTTTGTCAAAGTTAAATTACAGGTTAAATCCCTGTGTGTTTTTATGGCACATCCTCTCCAACTAGGCTTTCAAGATGCCACCTCCCCTATTATAGAAGAATTACTTCATTTTCACGACCATACCTTAATAATCGTCTTCCTAATTAGCTCATTAGTACTTTATATTATTACCCTAATACTAACAACCAAATTAATTCACACAAGCACAATAGATGCCCAAGAAGTAGAGACAGTATGAGCCATTCTACCAGCTATTATCCTTATCTTAATTGCTCTTCCTTCCCTACATATTCTTTACATAATAGACGAGATTAATAGTCCATCTTTAACCGTCAAAACTATAGGACATCAATGATACTGAAGCTATGAATATACTGACTACGAAGACCTAAACTTTGATTCCCCACAACAGACCTCAAACCAGGAGAACTTTGACTACTAGAAGTTGATAACCCGTGTAGTCCTACCCATAGAAA
>NW_006985419.1:0-4020 GCF_000164805.1 Carlito syrichta
TAACTAGCGAGCCAGCTGGCTGCCCGTCTGACCTAACGAGCTTTTTAAACAGTGAGAAAGCAGGCTAGACAACTGACTTAACATGCCGACTTAACTAGCTACTCAACTGTTTAGCCAGCTGACTCAACTAGCTGAATTAACTACCTGCCAGCTGACTAGTCAGATGACTTAATTTCCTAGATACCTAGCTATCCAGCAACCTTGTCAGCTGACTTAACTAGCTGACTTAACTAAGTAGCCAGCTGGTTAACCAGCACACTTAGCTAGCTATCTATCTACCTCGATAGCTGGACAGTCAGCTGACTTAACTAGTTGTCATAACTAGATAGCCTGATGGCTAGCCAGCTGACTTAACTAGCTACCTACTTACATAGCCCGCTGGCTTGCCAGCTCACTTAAGTACCTAACTACCTAGCTAATCTGCTGGCCAGTGAGCTAACTTAACTAGGAAAGTTAACTAGCTAGCGAGCGGGCTAACCAGCTAAATTAACTAAATAGATATCCTGATAGTCATCTGGCTAGCCAGCTGACTGAACTGACTTAAATAGCTAAGCAGCTGACTTAACTAGCTGACTTATATAGCTAGCTACCTAGCTAGCCAGCTGACTAACTAGCTGACTTAATTAGCTAGTTACATAACTAGCCGGCTGGCTGACCAGCTGACTTAACTAGCTGACTTAAACAGCTAGCCAGATAGCTTGCTAGCTGACTTAACTAGAAGACTCAACTAGATAGCCAGATGGCTGGCCAGCTGAATAAGCTAGCTGACTTACCAGCTACCCAGCAGGTACCCAGCTTATTATCTACCTAGCTACATGCCTAGCCAGATGGGAAGCAAGCTGAATTAAGTTGCTGACTTAACTAGCTAGCCAGTTGGATAGGCAGCTGACTTAATAGCCAGCTGGGTAGACAGCTATCTTAATTAGTTGACTTAACCAGGTAGTCTCCTGGCTAGCCTGCTGACTCAACTAGCTGACTTAGCTCGTTAGCCAGCTGGCTAGCCATCTGAATTGACTAGCTCTCTACCTAGCTAGCTAGCTGGCTAGCCAGCAGACTTAATGAGCTGACTTAATTAGGTAACCAGCTGGCTAGCCAAATGACTTAACTGGCTTGCTATGTAACTAACCAGCTGGTTAGCCAGCTGACTAAATTAGCTGAATTAAATAGCTGCCCTTCTTGCTAGTCAGCTGAATTAACTAGCTTGCTATAAAGTTAGCCAGCTGGCTAGCCAGCTGACTTAACTAGGTGACTTAACTAACTAGCCAGGTGTCTATACAGTTGATTTAAGAAGCAAGCTATCTTGTTAGCTAACTGGCTAGTCAACTTACTTAACCAGGTGACTCAACTATCTAGCCAGGGGGCTAGATATCTGACTTAACTATCTAGCGACCTAGTTAGCCAGGTGTCTAGGCAACTGACTTAACTAGGTGACTTATATAGCTAGCCAGTTGGCTAGCAGGCTGACCTAACTCCCTAGCTAGCTAGCTAGCTGGCTCGATATCCAGCTGTCTTAACTAGCTAAATATTTTTGTAGCCTACTGACTTGCCAGATGACTTAACTACCCAGCTCCTTAGCTAACCAGATAGCTAGTGAGCTGACTTAACTAGGTCACTTAACTAGCTAGCCAGATAGCTAGCCAGCTGACTTAACTAGCTAGCTTCCAAACTAGGCAACTGGTTAGCCAGCTGACTTAAATCGCTGACTTAACTAGATAGCAAGCTGACTTAACTAGCTTACTTAACCAGGTAGGTACCTTGCTAGAAACCTGAGTTAATTAGCTGTCTTAACCATCTAGCTACCTAGCTAGCTATCTAGCTATCCAGCAGCCATAACTATCTGACTTAGCTAGCTACCCAGCTGACATAGCTAGCTGACTTATATAGCTAGTTTCCTAGACAGCCAGCTGACTCAACTAATTAACTAGCTTTTTAACTAGCTAACCAGCTGGATAGCCAACTGACTTAATGAGTTGACTTAACTACCTAGCCTGCTGGTTGTCAACTGACTTTATGAGCTAACTTAACCAGCAACTCATCTGGCTACCCAGCTGACTTAACTAGCTGGCTCCCTATCTAGCCAGCTGACTAGCCAAGTGAGTTACCTGACTGACTTAAGCTAGATAACTGCCTAGCCAGCTAACTAATCTATCTACCTACCTAGCCGGCAGGCTAGCCAGCTGACTTACCTCAGTGAATTGAACAGCTAGCCTGCTGGCTAGTAAGCTGACTTATCTAGCTAGATGCCTACCTACCCACTGGCTAGACAGATGACTAAACTAAATGATTTAACCAGCTAGCCAGTTGTCTATCCAGCTGACTTAACTCCCTGATATCACTAGATAGGAAGGTAGCTATCTAGCTGAGTTAAGTAGCTAACTACCTACCTTGCAGTTTGGCTACCCAGCTCTCTTCACTAGCTGAATTAACCAGCTAGCCAGCTGCCTAGCCAACTGATTTAAATAGCTCACTACCTAGCTAGCCAGTTGGCATGCCAGCTGATTTAACGAGCTGACTTAATTAGCTAGCTACCTAGCTAGCCAGCTGATTTGTTAACTAACTAGCTAGCTTGCTGACTTAAATTGTATGCTAACCAGATAACTAGTTATCTAACATGCTGACTTAAATAGTTAGCTGCCTATCTAGCTAGCTGATTTAATCAGTTAGCTAACTAGCTTACTAGTTATCTAATGTGCTAGCATTGCTGTCATAATCATCTGACTTAACTCATTAGCTAATGAGCTAGCTAGCTGACTCAGCCAGCTGACTTAACTCTTTAGCTAACTAGCTAGCTAGCTGACTCATCCAGCTGACTTAACTCGTTAGCTAACTTTCTAACTAGCCTACTCAAGCAGCTAACTCAACTCGTTTGCTCACTAGTTAGTTAGCTGACTCAATCAGCTGACTTAACCCATTAGTTGACTAGCTAACCACCTGTCTCAACCTACTGGCTTAACCCATTAGCTAACTACCTAGCTAGCTGTCTTAACCAGCTGACTAAATTAGAAAATTGACTTACTAGCTGACTTAGCTAGGTGACTTAACTACTTAACTAGCTGACTTACTGGCTGACTTAACTCGATAGCTAGCTGACTTAACTACCTGAACTCAATATTTAACTAACTGTTTAACTAGCTGTATATCTAGCTGATTTGATAATTAGCTATCTAGTTACGTAGCAGACTTAAGTAGCTGACTTAAATAGTTAGCTAACTAGTGAGCTAGCTGACTTAGCAAGCTGACTTAGCTAGCTACCTTGTTAACTGGCTGACTTAGATAGCTGACTTAACTAGTTGGCTAACAAGGTAGTTAGCTCCCTTAACGAGTTGGTTAATGAGTTAGCTAACAGTTTTAACTCATTGTTAAAAGAGTTAACTAGCTGACTTAAGTAGTTGGTTAACGAGTTAGCTGGGTGACAACATTTTGGCTGATGAGTCGGCCAACTACTTAGCTGGTTAAACAAATTGGCTGACTACTAGGCCGACTTGTTAGCTGGCTTAACATTCGGCTGAATAACCAGTTGACTAGTTATCTGGGTTAGCTAGTTTACTGACGTATTGGCCCACTAGATAGCTCACGTAACCAGTTTTCTGGCTGGTTTGCTGACCTAATTAGTCAGCATACTAGCTGGCCAACCATTGAGCTGGCCTAACTATTCGGCCTACTAGTTAGCTGAGTTAACTTGACGCCTGAAATGTGGGCCAACTAGTCAGCCAATGGGTTAGCTTAGTTAACTACTTGGCCGTCTACTCGCCTACTGTTTAGCTGACTTAACTAGTCGGCTGGCAAGTGAGCCAATTGGTCAGCTGAATTAAATAGTCGGCCAGCGAATGAGCTGACTGGTCAGCTGACTTTAGTCGGCTGGTAAGTGAGCTGTCTGGTCAGAAGACTTACCTAGTCAGCCGGCAAGTGAGCCATCAGTTGAGCAACTTAACTACTTGTCCTGCAAGTGAGCTGAGTGTGAGCTGCCTCAAGTAGCTGGCGAGCTAGCCTACTGATGAGCTGACTTAACTATATGACTGG
>NW_006985420.1:0-995 GCF_000164805.1 Carlito syrichta
TATCATCCTAAGTCAACTAAACATTGAGGATCAGAGTACCTATGGGTCTATTCAGAAGACAATGCATAATAAATCTTAACAATATCAGAAGAAAAACTGTATAATAATTTAACATACCTTTGTCCTTTCTTAAAACTTTTGTACATATTCTTGGGACACGCTGTATTTTCTGCTAGTGAATATTAATTTAAACTTACAGATATGCAATCCCTACTCCAAAGTTTCCCCTACCTATTTGAAGGAAATATAAAATCACATTTCCCTTGTATTTTAAACCAATTTCTATTTTTCAAAGTGTATTTCCACTGAATCCCCGAGGATTTTCTCTACGTAAGACATAATGGTGTACTCCGCAACAATGTCTCAGATTAATCTGATACTTTTTATCAACAAGTCTTGAAAATCATACACACACACAAAAGGAGAACGTTGGGAGCCCTATGTTTATAAACCAAAATAACATGGAGATTTATAAAGAAGTATTTGGGCTCCTCATTCATATAAAAATTGAGATAATTGAAAAATCTAGAAAACTGACTTTGATGTTAGTGAAGCAATGTTCAAATCCTGAGAGACAAACTTCTCAAAGGCTGGAAAATAATATGAAAGACATCCAGAAGTGTCTAAAGCAATGAAAGTGATGAAATATTATTATCTTGTGCTATGACCAAACTCCAACATATCTCGGTGACCATAGTAATAAAAGACTACATCGTGGGGAACCGCTTCAGGCACCTCCCACTGTGGGTGCTTTTCTGTCTTCTCAATAACTTCTGCTTGAAATCAAAAAGACTACATTGCCCAGTGGATTCTTGAATGGTCACTTACCCCTGGAAACGTTTTTGGATAGGTGTAAACACCTTGCTTCCTTCAATTCTTGGGAATGAAAATCCACCATGTCTTCCACTTTTGTCCGAGCACTGTACATAAATCCTTGATACTGAAGGCTTGCTCAGTAGTCAAGGTCCCGCCCATTATGATGTCAAAGTTCTGAG
>NW_006985421.1:0-697 GCF_000164805.1 Carlito syrichta
TTATTGAGAGGACAGAGAAACTCCCACACTGGGAGGGGACCTTAGGGATTTGCCAACGAGGTAGTCTTTTATTATTATGGTCACCGAATCCTGCTGGAACTTGGTTATAGCAAAACCACATACTATTTTAGCACTTTCTTTAGTTTAGAAATTTTTGGATGTTTTTAGTAGTATGTAACAGCCTTTGAGCTGTTTTTCTTATAGGATTTGTACATCGCTTTAGCTAAGATCATCGACAACTTTCCAGAATTTTCAATTACCTAAATTTTTATACAAATGAGAAGCCCAAATACTTACTCCTTTGTAAATATCCGTATTATTTCTTGTTTATGTATATTGGGCCCCAAATTCTCTTTATTCTGTGTGTCTGATTTTAAATGCTTGGTGATTAATAGTATCAGATTTATCAGATACTTTGTTGCATAATGCAGTATCATGTCTTAGGTAGAGAATATACTAGGGGTCAGTGGAAATACTTTTTTAAAAAATATAAATTGGGTTAAAATATAAAAGGGAGTGTGATTTTATATTTCCTTCAAAATATATAAGGGAAACATTTCTATAAGTATCGCACATCTGTAACATTTAATCAAAATTAACAAGCAGAAAATACAGAGTGCACCAAGAAAAATGTACACAAATTTTAAGAATGAAAAAGCTGTATTAAATTACTATACTGTTTATTTTCTAAATTTTT
>NW_006985422.1:0-454 GCF_000164805.1 Carlito syrichta
TACTGTGTATTCTTGGCCCCATTGATTAAGAACAATTGATTGTAAAGGCATAGATTTATTTCTGGGCTCTCTATTTTGTTCCCTTGGTCTTTACATTCAATTTTATGTCAATACCATCCTATTTTTATTATTAGAGCTTTGAAATACAGTTTTAAATCAAGTCGTGTGATGCTGCCAACTTCTTCTTTTTTTATTTTTTTGCTTATGGTTGCTTTGACTATTTGGAGCCATTTGTGGTTCCATAGAAATTTCAGGATTTTTTTTTTCTATTTCTATTTTTTTTAATCCCATTAGAATTTTTTGGGGGGGGGAGGATTAAAAGTTGTGTGTTTTAAAGAAACTTTTTTTGTTTTGAAAATGTGGGGTAAAAATGAGGGTTAGGTACATGTGTGATCATCATACATGTAAAGTATGGGTACCGTTATTGATGCTATGTTTCCCTCCCTCCCCTGGA
>NW_006985423.1:0-3475 GCF_000164805.1 Carlito syrichta
AATTCTTGCAGGAGAATGGCAGTTTTAATTTGAATATGGATTGAGGGTGAAGAAAGGAGATAATTTTCTACCAAGTATTATTGAGGCTGTAGATATTTATATTTTTATCAGAGGTAAATTTTCATTATCCTTTCAATGAAATTCTGCATTTTTTAAAGTGATTTTTCAAAGTCTGTGATGACTAGTCAAGATATGGCAAACTGTTTTGGAACAGACTTTATAAATGTCAATAAGATTGCTTGATAAGTAGGACAGCAGTGCTTAAAAGATTGAATGTATAATTGATGGTCACTTTGTTTAAATTTGGCCTAGTTGTAGTAGTGACCCTATTAGCCCACTATAAGTCCCTTCACCTCAAACTTTCACTAGAGCTGCAGTGCCCATGAAGTTTGTACATGGGTTTGTATTCTTTGAACCTGACCCAAGTGTAGACACCCAATTCAAGCTGGAGCAATCAGATTCTCTTTTCAGAAATTTGAAATTTGGCGTTTGGAGCAATTAATCACTGTCTGAAGTTGGAACTATAACAAATAAACTATAGCTGACAGGTAGTATGGTCTTCCAAAGTGAATGAAATAGCAGGGAAAGCCAGTGTGAAAAGAGAAAGGAATGAGACCAGTTGAGGAAAGATGCAGAAGCAGAAAAAATGTCATGTCCTAGTTCCAATCCTTATTCTAGGCTTGGCTACATTATTTTCCTTGTGGTCTCTGAGACATACAATGTATCCCTTAAAATTCATTTCTCTTTTTGTTTAGGCTGGCTGAAGAGGACTTCTCTTTCTTGTGATCCAAGAGCCTACACCAAAATTTCAAATATACAGTTTTGGAAGAACTTAAATATTTGTGAGTTCAAGTATTAAGTGTGAATAAAGGTATAAAAGCTATCATTCATTTTATTATCCTGGTTCATGACAAGCTTTTTAATTTCTGGACAGCGTATAATCTATTAGGTAAAATATTAAATATATACAAAATAATACTAATGAATTAGTCCAGCTTGAGAAATCAAACATTAATAACCTGAAAAATTCCAGGGCTCTTCAATTTCATCATTCTTCCTGCCCCAGAGATAATCACTAGACTGATTTTTGTCTCTATTGTTTGTTTCCTTTTCTTTATAATTTTATCATATCTGTATGCACATATCTGAAAATATCTTATTTAGTTGTTTATGCTGTTGGACATTATTTATTTATTTTTTGCTGAATTTTGTGTTTAAGAGACTAATTACATTTTAGGTGTGCAATTATAATTTATTCATTTTCACTGCTGTATAGATTCTTCACTTACAATTATGACATAGTTTATCCTTCCTTCCTTCCATGAGTAGTTAGGAGTGAAATTTCTGTGTTATCAGACATAAACATATTTTAGACTCTAGGTAATGTTAACTGAGACTCAGAGTGGTTGTATTACAAGTGAATAAAAATTCCCTTTGCTCTTCAATCCTGCCATTTCTTGGTATTCTCTGACTTTTTCGTTATTTTGTCAAACTGGTGGATATGAAATTGAATCTCTTTTTTTCTTTAATCTAACATATCTTCATTAGGTGCCTAATATGTACTAGGGATAGAGAAATGAATAAAAGGAAAAAGACAGACAAATAAGCAACATAAATTCCCAAACACTTCCCTTCATGGAACTTACATTCCAGTGGGGAGTACACCCATAAAATAAAATAGGAATGAAAGTTATCTTGTACTTTGGTGATTGATAAGTGCTAAAGAGAAAATTAACATGTGCTGGGGTAGGGCTGACGTTCACTAGAGTGGCCAGGAAAGCCTCTCCAAGAAGGTGGTTGTTTGAAAAAAGGAAGTGAAGGAAGTCATGTGGAAATCATGGTTTTTGTTTGGTGTATCGATCAGAGTTCAGCTAGGAAAACACAGCCATGATAACTCTCATGGAATAAAAGAGTCCTCACGGAATTAGACTTCACACAAATGTGGGAGGACCCGGAAAGATGCAGTCCTCGCAGGGGTTTGAGTCATTGAGATGGAGTCACTAGCCAGCCTCCTTACACGCTGGCACAGAAGACCTATCGAAGCTTACAGGAAAACTGGAAAGTCAGCACACTCTGTGGAGGAAGTGGAACCATAGAGGGAGGGTTTGAAGAAGCGTGTGGGAAACGTGTGTGAAGTGTGGGAACTACCTTGGTGGAACTGCAGCCAAATATCTGTATGGGGGCTTGGGGTGCTACTTGGTGGCAGGGCCAGGGGTAAAGAAGCGTTGAACACTACTCTTGGATAAGCTGGACCTTGTGGGGCATCTTTCCATCTGTCACTAAACTTCAGAGAGCTACACTCATTATTCACATGCACCTTTTAAATCTTGTGTAAAGTCTTTTGGCCAACTCTAACCTGTTACAATTCGAGGACAGGAACTCTGGGAAAGGTAGCTCCCAGCATAATGAAGTCGGTACAACATAATCCAGCACATCTAGTGATGAATAAATTTGGGCATACTTGTATGTATTTATTGGTCATTACTGTTTCCTCTTCTGCAAAATGCCTAAATTCCTTGCCGATCTTACTACTGGATTATTGGTTTTTTCAAAAATGGATTTTTAGGAGTTTAAAAAATATCTTGATTTAAATATACACATTTATGTATCAGTTTATTTATAGACAGAGTTTTGCTTTGTCCCCCAGGTTGGAGTGCAGTGGCATGATCATAGCTCACTGTCACCTCAACCTCCTAGGCTCAAGCTATATTCCCATCTCAGCCTTCTAAGTAGCTGGGACTACAGGCCCACACCACGATGCCAGACTAATTTTTTTGGTTTTTAATTTTTTTTGTAGAAATAGGACCTCTGTTTGCTTTCTAGGGTGGAAAACTATCTTGATTACCATCCTTAGTCTATTATATGTGTGGCAGATAAGTTGTTCCAGTTTGTGGCTGACAATTTCACCCTTATAATGACATCCTTTGAAGAATAAAGGTCTTTGTTTTAATGTAATTTCATTTTTCATTTATTTTTCCTATACATTTTTTGTATACTGTTTAAGTAATTGTTCTTTAATCAAAGGCATACATTTATTCTTTTACAATGCCTTCTAAAATTTTTACAAGTTTATTTGTATGGTACCAGCAATTAACTTTTGTAAATAGTGTGAGATAAAGATACAAAGTCACTAAATTTTTTCCATATAAATAGCTAATTTTCCCAGTACCATATCTTAAATAGCCCATCCTGTCCTTACTGATTTGCTCTGACTGCTCTTTCATAAAACAGTTTTTATATACAATTATGGTTCTGTTTCTGAATTCTCTAGTTTATTCCTTTTTTTTTTGGTCTCTCTGTCAGCACTATATTATCTTTATTATAGTTACATAATGAGTCTTGCTATCTAGTAGATAAAGTCTTCCCAGCATGTATTTTTTCAAGAGTATTCTTGGTTCTTTGCACTTCTCTATATTTTTTAAATTATCTTGATTAATTTCCCCCCAAAATCCTATGGGATTTTATTAAAATTATT
>NW_006985424.1:0-740 GCF_000164805.1 Carlito syrichta
GGGGTGCATTCCCGTAGTTCCAGCTACTTGGAAGGCTAAGGCAGAAGGATAGTTGGAGACCAGCAGATCAAGATTGCAGTGAACATGATTGTGCTCCTGCCCTCCATCCTAGACAATAGAATGAGACTCCAACTTAAAAAAAAAAGGCCCACTTGGCACGTGCCTGGGGGTGGGATTTTCCTTTGCTCTTAGCAGATTCCAAATGATCACACAATTACTCTCCCTCATGCCTCAAAATCCACCTCCACAATTAAGGCATCAATGATGTTGACTTTCCAGGAAGTCGCATCCCACGACCCCTGGCAAAGCAATGAAGCTGTGGTGAGATCTGGATGGAGATTTCTCCCAAAGTGGTTGGACTGGATTCTGGCTGAAGAGAGCAGAAGGATATGTAACAATGGGCAGTGCCTGGACATCAACCCATCACCAAGTGGTTTAGGAAGCAGGTGGCCCCTGGGATGAGGAGGAGGCTAGTGGTCTGGAACGACGCTAGTGCCGGTGGAGAAGATTCTGAGCTGTGCAAAGATGCGGGAGGTTAAGTCGCCCAACATGGGCTAGGAACACATGCATTGGAACGTCACCAAGTGGCCCTCACTGCCCATCTGGTCATGTCCCTCATGATCTCCAAACTCACTCCCCGTGGTGACCTCGTGACAGGAAGTCAGCACCCAGCAGGACTTTGATGGGAAGAGGCGCACCATCCTGTCGCGCCATTCGCCTGCAGCCAGCGTGTACTGGAA
>NW_006985425.1:0-1058 GCF_000164805.1 Carlito syrichta
TCACAACCATTATGCTATGTACTAATCTTTAGTCCCAAAGAAAGTAGATTCTATAGGGAAAGACAAAATCTTGTTTCAAGATGAAAGAAAAAGGGTCAGCAGATATACACAAAATACTTGAAATTTGAATGGAAAGGCCATGAAAATCCTAGGGTACCATCTGTGAAAACAGCTCAGAGCCCTGCCTGCCACTGCCCTCTCTATGATCAGAACCGAATACATTGAATGGATCTGGCACAGCCTTTCCCCAATGTGTTTCTTGAAATATCAGTCTTACAAGAAGGGGAATGGTGGAAGAATGGGGAATTAGCGGTCAGAGACATTAGAGAAAAACAACATGGTATTGTTCTCCTCTTAAGTACATAATGCATGCAGTCTTCTTAAACGTTCTGTTTCATAATCTTTTTAATTTGACCACTAAAACATTTTGGTGGTAGATGGGCAATATACTGATTGTATGAACATGCATTGAAGTAAGCTAAATATAATAACTCTAAACTCTCCCCAGGGCCCAAGAATAGGCACATGTGTAGGAACACGCCTCTAATCAAAACATTGTGACTAGTCAGTGTGCCAAGAGTTGAACTTCTAGTCTGCTGGATTTTGCTTTAAGACTTCTGTCCTCAAGCTGCTAAATTGGGCAAGGATCAGTCGCAATCAACATAATCTTACTCTAGTTAGACCAAGTTTTTAGGAAGCATAGATTATTGGAAAGACTGGAGAAGTAAGCGTAGGCTGAACTTTTAGCAACAACACCCAGAGGCACATTACAAAACTGGCCTGCATAGGAACTGCTGCCACTATTGCTGATTCAGGAGCCACTCTGTCTCTGCTACATTCAGAAAAGTCGCTGTTGAGAAAATACACCTTGGCTGTTATACATATGGAAGCTCAGGACTGGTGAGCCACCAGAACCTCCACCACAACCATCACAGAAGAGCCCAGACACTTCTGCCACCACATTGCCAGATAGCCATCAATCTACCATCTTGATTTCCACCTGCTCAGTCTGGAGTTGAGGTACCTGCTTGGCAAAAACTAGGTCACAAAAGGTTGCT
>NW_006985426.1:0-763 GCF_000164805.1 Carlito syrichta
AGGTTAAAAAGAATATATTTAGATGAATACAAACAAATTAATATGTTAAGAAGAAAAATAAGCAGAGAAGAGAGTTGGTGGTTGCTTTAAACAGATACAGTGGCATGGGGAAGTTAGGAGAGTCTTGGAGGGGCAAGGCCCACTGGGCATGGCCGCAGTTGGACATGGCCAAAATAGTAGACTCCGTGGAGAAGGGACTGCTGGAGGGAGCCAAGTGTGGAAGACCTTCCAATGCTGCGATAAAGGGCCTGTGAAAAGAGGTTGAGACATTCAAAAGTCTCACAAAGACAGGATCTGAGAACACTAGATGCCATTAGCTCATCTTACTACAGAGCAATGCAGTGTGGTCTGAGTGTGTTTATAATCACGGCATTTAAACATTTTCATTAGGTAGTTTTTAAAAGGTTGTTTTTTCTTTGCGTTGGAGTCTCACTCTGTCACCCAGACTGGAGTGTAGTGCCTGCTCTCTGCCACTGCAGCCTTGACCTGCTGGGCTTCAGCAATCCTTCCACCTCAGCCTTCCTAGTAGCTGGATCTACAGGCATGCACTACCATGCCTGGCTGATTTTTGATTTATTGTAGAGATGAGGTCTTCCCAAGTTGTCCAGGTGGATCTCAAACCCGCGGGCTCAGGCAATTCATTCACCTCAGCCTCCCAAAGCACGGGATTACAGGCTGAGCCACCGAGTCCGGCTAAGATTATTGATAAATACTGATTATTTTGAAAACTCACACTAAAACATATTTATCTTAATATAATTTA
>NW_006985427.1:0-566 GCF_000164805.1 Carlito syrichta
GAATTCTCCTGCCTCTGCCTCCTAGGGCACAGGGCTGATGGCCGTGAGCCATGCTCCCTGGCCTGGACTTTCACATTCTGTCAGTGAGGTTGATACAAAGAATGCCCTGGAATGGCGCCACTGCATGCCATGTATCCAGTACTGTGCATACCAACACATACGACTCCAGTGTTTGTGTTCTGGGGAGCGAAGAGGTCTCGCTATGTGGCCCAGGTCAGTCTCAAACTCCTGGGCTCCAGCAGTTCCCTGCTTCGGCCTCCTAAACCCACAGCCTGATTCTCTGCTGATCCACTGTCTTTCGGGACTTCTAGGCCCAAGGCTGTGATCTCCTTCACAAATGATCTCTCTGTTCACCATGATCCCAACTCCATTCACAAATGGATGATATTCTTTTTTTTTCCTTTTAACTTTTTTCTTTTAGTCGGAGTCTCACTTCTTCAACCAGGATGGAGGGTGGTGGCTCACTCCCGGCCACCACAGCCTCAGCCTGCCAGGCCCCAGCGAGGCATTTCCCGGTTTCCGAGGAGCTGGAAGAACAGGTGTGAGCCATCATGTGTGGCTCATTT
>NW_006985428.1:0-6963 GCF_000164805.1 Carlito syrichta
ATCTCGTGGAAAGTTTGTTCCAATGTGGTCTCTGTTTCTCTTCTACTCAGGGAGTCCGACTATCTAGGTTAGGCCTCCTGAGGTAGTCACTCATCTCTGAAGGTTTGCTCTGTCTTTCTTAGCTTATATTCTGTGTATTTAAGAGTGTGGGTTATTTCTATATTTTGGTCCTCAAGCTCTGAGATTCTTTCTTCTGCTTGGGTAACTCTGCTTTCCATGCTTATCAATTTGTTATTTATTTCATTCACAGTATTCTTTATTACTGTTATCTCAGATATCAGCTCCTTCCTAGTTTCTTCTTGTGTCTCCTCAATTCTTTTTAGTCTCTCCATTATTGTTTTGATATCTGCATTTGCATTTTGAGACCCTTCATTCTGGGGACTTTGCATTGTTTGTATTCCAAAGTCAATTTTCTCAGTGTCTGCTCTCCCAGGCGTCTGGGAGAGACCCATACTCTTCTTTTGGTTTTTCTTCATTTCTGTAGATTTTTCTCCCTTTACCCCTTTCCCTCCCCCTCCTCAATTCTGTTTTTGAGGGAAGGTGGGGTTGCTTTTATTTCTCTTCTGCAATGACCTGTTCTTCCTTATGAGGGTCTTCTGGTTTTGTTCACTTTTCCCTCTGTTTTACAGTCTGTCTATTCAGCAGTTTGCAGTCTTGGTCCGTTCAGAGAATCTCACAAGTTCACCTATGCCGTCGCCATCTTGCCCCGTCTCCGATCCATTGATTTTTGAACTTTCCTTCAAGGCACTCTGTGAGGGATTGGGACAGCCAGCCCAGGTAAGAAGTCCATGCAGGGTGTAGGCTTTGTGCTTTAGCAAGCAGCAGGTGTGGCTGCCCCTTGGGAAGTGTCACACTCAGCTCTTGAGTGCGCCGATGAGCGACTTCCCGTCCTTGACGAATTTGTTGGTCTTCTCCAGCTCCGCTTCGTGCGACTTGAGCGTCTCTCGGAAGTGCGGGTCGGCCGGCCGCGGCTGCCCCAGGCCAGCAGGAAACGCGGCGGTGGTCCCACTGCGGCGCCAGGAAGCGAGCGAGCAGGCAACCGAGTGTGCCGGCTCCTACCCGCCTCTTTCGACCGCTCGCTCTCCCAACTATGTTCTTTATAACTTGCATTTTATATAGTTTTATGTTTACTTTACTAGCAGTTACTAAAAGAGATTGGTTGGCAAAAATCTCCCACTTTATAGAGTTTTCTGCTTTTTTTTTTTCCATACTGGCTATCACCTCATTGTTACTTGTTGGCATGTTGTTGAGTACTTTCGTGCTTAAACATTTGTATAATTTTCACAAGAAATTCCCTGTGGAAGTGAATGAGTGGACCAAATTGTTCAGAAGGAAGTATCCAGCTAAAATACAAGCCTGTCATTCTCAGGCAACTCCTTACATATCCCTGAAGCTGAAATGGCTCAGTCCATGTGAAACCATCTAGACTTACTAACTGTACCTGACTTTGTTATTTGATGTGGCTGTTCTAGAAAGGCATTATCTTGATCGAGGTGGTTGACTTTAGTTGAAGCTGAAACCAGTATTAATAAAAACTGTAGGCTGACATCATTACCAGCAACCAGGGTAACAAACATTCCTTGAATATAATTGTGGGTTAAGAGTATAACTATCATATAAACCTACAACAGATTTCCTTTTCTTTTATTTTTTTCATAAATCATCGCTCATTTTTTGACTCAATCTTTCTAATTCTATTTTTTCTATATATTTCTATCCCTTTTTTCCTAGAATATTTAGGATAATCACACCAAAAATATTATTTACTTATGTGAAATTTAACTGTACAAATTCTTAAATTGAAATTTAGTTTTTGTTGTTGGAGTGGACTTTTACCACTTTAATACTTAAGACATTTTTAATGGTCTAAGAATTCTAGGGTGGGTGGGCATGGTGGCTCATGTTTATAATCCCAGAACTTTGGGAAGTTAAGACAGAAGGATTTCTTGAGGTCAGGAATTTGAGACCAGCCTAGGCATCATAGTGAGACCTAATTTCTATAAAAAATCAAAAATCTTACGAAAATTAACCAGTCTTGGTAGTTCACACCTGTGGTCCCAGTTACTTGGGAGGATTACTTGGGTCCAGGAGTTTGAGATTGTGTGTAACTGTGATCATTCCACTAACTGTAGCCTGGGTGACAAAGTGAGACTCTGATTTTAAAATAATAATAATAAAATTCAATTAAATTTTTAAAAGATAAAGCTAGGAGGGCCAACTGAGAACTTTACATGATTGCAGCTTTCAACAAAGAAACCTCAGTGGAGGAGAAGGCCCAGGTCTTCTAGGGTGAACTTGAAAACAATAAATGAGGTTCATAGATAGTCACCTGGGGATGTGGAGGATGACCAGTTCCAATTCTGGGCAACCCAGAAGTAGCCCCATTACGACATCAGGAAAGCACTCTTGCAGAAAAGGAGTAAGTGAAAGTGATAGGTTTTTTGTTGTTGTTTTTATTTTTGATTCTGTTTGTGATACCTTATGCAAGCCTTTGCAGCCTCAGCTACGGGAGAGAAAGCCCAGTCCCTCACTCTAAGTCTTTAGCACTAGCCAGGCTCAGGGAGCTGCCTGGAAAGAGAACAGAGGCATTAGCCTTAGACCATGACAATGCAGCTTACCCTCAGAGTCAGCATTACTGCAGTAACTCCTCTCATGGAGCAAGGTGGAAACTGGAAGCAGTGCATCTTTGTGCAACATGGCCACAGCAGTCCTGCCCACTTATGAACTGAGAGAGAAACACCAACACTCATCTAACAAAATAGCTGCTTTCCTCCTACTTGTGGAGAAAGGGGCAGTCCCACCAGGATGAGAGGAGGTCATGCCACCCCTCTAAGAGAACCTGGACCATAGTAAAGCCCCAGGGTCACATCTGCCTGCCTGACAATCCTACTGATGAGACATGCAGGTTGGAGAGGAGATGGCCAGAGCCCCTGAACAGCCAGAGCCCTTGGTGTTTGTCTGAGACTGAAGGGAAAGACTCTGAACCTGGAGGAAAGGATTCACCCTGCCCCCACCAGACTGCAAAGTGAAGCAATGACAGTTCACCACTCTTATTGCCACCTCTGCCCCTAACACAGGCTAACCTGAGGAGACAAGTTAGGTACAAATGCATAACAAACCACCACCCCAGTAGTAGAACTTTATCTAATAAAAAAATTAACAAAACAAAAAATAGAGACGAGTCTACCCTCATATTTGAGGAAGAACCAGTAAAAATTAAAATAAGAAAAAAAGTAATATCCAAAGCCTTAATGAGTTGACACCCACAAAGGGACTTCCCAGATCCCATGCAATGGAACCCATCTAGAACAGCCTATCCCTGTTGACAGACATCGAATTCAGACTGTGACTGCCACACAATCCATGAGAAAGTGAACATACAAATTATCCAGGCCACAAAAACACTACAGGAAGTGAAAGTTGACTCAGTCTTTCTAAAAAACCAACCAACAAACAACCAAATTCAATTTCTAGAAATAAAAAACATTTTTCAAAACACAAAACAAGCATTAGCACCAAAGTAAACAGGGAGAAGAAAGAGTTTCAGAACATGGGAATTGAAACTAACCTAGTCTGACAAAAACAAGGACAAAAGACGTAGAAAGAAAGAGCAAAGCCTATGTGAGGTCTGGAATTATATAAAGAGATCAAATCTATGGTTGATTTGCATACCTGAGAGAGAAAAAGATACTGAGAACACCTTGGACAAAACCTTCCAAGAAAACTTTCCCTTTCTCAGTAGAGGTGGCCATGTAGAAGTAAGAGATTCAGAGAACTCCTATGATGTATTACATAAGAAGACAATCCTCAAGGCACATAATAATCAGACATGACAAGGTGAGTGTAAAAGAAAAAACCCTAAAGACAGTTAAGAGAAGGAACAGATCCCCTATCAAGGAAGACTCATCAGAATTGCAACAAACTTTTCAAGAAAGCTTATAAGGCAAAAGGGACTGGGTCTCATCTTTACCATTCCTAAAGAAAATAAATTTCAACTAAGAATGACCTACCCCATCAAGCTAAGTTTTATTAATAAAGGAGAATTTATATCCTTCCCAGATATCCAATCTCTAAGAAATACGCAACTTACAAAACAGCACTTCAGGAGAGGCTTAAGAAGCTTCCAGGTAAAGAATTTAAAAAAAAATTTGATTCCACTCATCATAAAAACTAATAAGTAAACACAGACTTCATTGACCATAGAAATCAAACAGAAGCCTAACATGCAAATCAGCCTCCAAATAGCAATATGACAGGACCAAAAACTCATGTATCAAAAAATAACTTAAAATAAGAAAGGACTGAACATGCCACTCAAAAGGAACAATGTGGAAATTATATAATTTCTGCTACCTTCAAAAAATCCATCTCACTGCAAATGGTATGATTCCACAGATAGAAACACTAGAAAGACTGTCAAAAACCTCCTCACACTCATAAGCAACTTCAATGAGGTCTCAGGATACAAATTGAGTGCAGAAAAGACAGTTGAATTTCTGTATATCAACAACAAGCAGGCTGACAACCAAACACAAAACACAATTCCATTCACAATACCCACTAAACAAACAAATAAACCTCAGTATTCATCTAACCAAACATGTAAAAATCTTTAAAATTAGAACTAAAATGAAAGTATTTTACTCCCCTCACCCATCCACAGACTCTTCTAAGTTTTGATAGTCGTTTCTTTTCTACAGTTCCAGTGAGATGATTTAGGTGTAGAATTTCTCTAAACTATCTTTACAGGGTTCCACAGGCTTTCTTAACATTTGACTTCTATCTTTCCCTAGTTGTCTTCTCTTACTAATGTCTTTTTGCCATAGGGTCTACTTATGACCAAACATCACTAGCTGTGTGCATATCATATTTTTAAAATTTGGAGCAATATGCAACCTTGAATGTGGTCTCTTCTGAGAGACTTGACATTTGCTTTGACCAATAACCTGGAGACATAGCTTGTTGTGATCCACCTTAATGCAAGGAAGGACTTGATTGTCACTAGAAGGCCTTTAAAGCACAGTGTTTACTTTTGCACTGAGTTGTTTACATATATTCCTCCCTTAACCCAGAAGAGTCCTCTTTTTGTATAATGAATCTTCTGTTAGATTGCCATCCTTTGTGGTTTTTATTTTATTATTTTATGCATTATTTCTACATCACAAAATCAGTAATAATATTCACTCAAGACCAAAAGCGCTTCCAGGTTATTTGCTCTTTAGACACTAATGTTTCTTAGAATTTGGCCTAGTAATGCCTTACTATCTTGTTGGCTTTTAGATGTTCTAAAAAGATTTTTTAAATATGTGCTACACAACAACCTAGTTGTTTTCAACAAGAGAAATTTTCCAAATACCTTAGACCATTATTTCTGGAAAATGGAAGCTCACAAATACACACAGGCAAAGACAAACATATGGGTATTGATGATTAGTGTGACCTAGTTCTCAGAGCCACTGAAGAGCAAAGGGTTTGCACCTTCTTCAGTAGGGGATAAATGCTTTTCTCAATCTCTAGCAACACTTAAGTATAATGTTAAAATTTTCTTCTTGATGTGATTGACATACAATCCCATTTTCCTAGTCAATCATGAAATTTCTACAAGATGGCAACTTACTATGTACATACATAGTTGAAAAGGAGTTTTGCCGGTACCTGAATTGTTAATTGGCAATAAAGTAATTGCCTTTATACAGTTCAATGTTGGTGAAACATTTGGTAGCATATCATGCTGTGCCTTCTTTAATATGAAAGCATTTAAAGACACTGATGTGACAGTTTTAATTGAAATGTAATTGTTTATGTAATGGCTACACAATACTTTTTATTGAACTATTTAGCATACATTGCAAGTACTTAGGCTTTCTTTTCTATAGTTTTTGTTTAGGTAAAACTAAAGAAAATCTTTAAGCTTTATAGAGGAAAAGAAGAGACTCACCTAGAGATTATTATATCCCCAATAAGATAAGCAGGTTGAACTGACAATCTACAATATGATACTGTACAATAAAAGTAAATGTTGTTCTGAATGGGATGTTTGAATTTTAAATACCTAAACTCAATATTAAATCTCTGAGTGTTTGTGCATTTGTATGTTGGTGAGCACGAGTGAGAGTATATATGTGACATCAGATTCTAATCACAAGCATTCTTATTTTAAATGTACATATTAAATTAATTTTTGCAAGCTCACCAAAGATTAGAACACTGCTGTGTGCCAAATCAAATTAGAGTTCACATTTTCCAAAGGCCTTCTGCCATCATTTTTACCAAAGTGCAGTTTCTCTCCACAGCATACAATGCATATGAAAAGACATCAGGATCCCTTCTGAATACATTAACATAATACCTTACTAGCCATTGCCCTCCAGCAAAAAATGACCTTTACAAGTAAATGTATCCTCTGCCAACAGAGGCAAAACATTGCATGAAATCTATGTGTACTACTGAATATTACTTACGATAACAGTCACAACTGTGATATATGTGCATATATATTCCTTTTTTAATTTTTTTTACAAATAGTCTAGAAATCCCACTATGCTAAATACCATGGCATTTACCAGCAGGAATGGATAATGTTGATAATAAGTAATAATGTTAAAACTGAGAGACCGAAGAGATTCAAAAAACTTTAAGAGAACTATTACTATATGAATCCCTACCCCATGTTCACTGTATTTGTTTGCAGTGTTTGTACTTAGAACTTTGTTAAGTTTAATTTTTGTTTGTCTCATAAAATAACCGATTGCTTCCGCAACTGCTGCTAGCAGTGTGTGAATGTTAAGCAATAAGCCCCTCCCGGACATCCCTTTGCTTAGATAACAGTAGACTGGTGGCACCAGCCACCACCACCCCCCCGTAGGTTCTGCGTTGTTTAACCTCCTGCCTGCTTGCTAAACCTAGCTTATCTGACATTCCACCCTTCCCATTTAGCAGCTCCCCATCAATCACAGGTAGCTG
>NW_006985429.1:0-3157 GCF_000164805.1 Carlito syrichta
TCTGCATTGCCTTGGGCTGCAGAGACTGGAGTGTCTGCCAGTCTTGAGCAGTGAGAGACTACACTGAATAAGGTTTTGTCCAGTTGGAGTTCTTTGAGAAAGGAAATACCCATCCCAATGTTCCAATTTCCTGTTCTGGGTTGTATGTAGATCCTGCAACAGTGATGTATCTTAAGACTCTTACGTTTTGACAGTGTCCCCCAGAAATTAATAGAGTTCTTCTCCGAATTTATATTTCCCTACATCTTTTGTGTTTCTATTTTCTTTTCTGGTGAGCTAGGGGCTCATGTTCTTATTTCAGAGACATTTAAAATATCTACACATTCTTCTCATAGGCCTCCTCAACTATCCCAGAACAAGTCAAAATTCTATATTAAGGTAGTTTTTGCAAAATCAGGTGTGAATTTAGAAAAGGAACTACACGGGAATAAGCATAAGGGTATGAAAATAAATGCCTGAGACATCTGAATGTCTTTGTACTTCTAGTTGCTGCCCCTGGAGAATGGTCTTTGCTTACTGGGTTTTTTACTACAAGTACTAGTATAGTGTTTACAGGAATGCAGGGCTGTCTCTGGCTTCATGAAAGGGAAGGGAACCCAATTCTGTGTTTTCTTCTCTGTTGTCTGCTCAGCTGTATGACTTGCGGAGTTGAGGGTTATGGCTTTCTTCTTAGGCAAGATGGTCTCCTCCCATGATATTTTCACAGATTCTGACTGGGAAGTTCAGTGGAGAGGACTCGTCATTGAGAAGGAGCAATACTAGGGAAGAGTAACATGGATAGTGGAGGGTAATATGATGAGATATATGATAAGAAACAGACAAAATGTGTCATCTTGTGGGGAAGAACAAAGTGAATTGCTCTTATATAGAGTCATATTCAGGAAGATCCTATCACAGAGGAAAACCACTCACTAGGTCATCCATTATAGAAGAATGCTAGTTGATGAGGTACACAATACAGAGAGGGCTAATCACTGAAGCATCAATCACAGAGAAGGCCAGTCACTGTAGCCACCCATTGTGAAAAGGACCCATTGACTGAAAAACTCATTATGGAGAAAGGTTACTTACTAGTGTACATACACAGAGGAGAGGCAGGTACTGGAGCACAAATCACACAGGAGAACCAGTCACTGGGACACTCATCACAGAAGAAGGCTTGGTGCTAGAACACACATTCCATAGGAGGCCCAGTCATTGGTGCACCAATCAAAGAGGAGGGACACTTACTGAAAAACCCATCACAAAGAAGAGCTAGTAACTGGGTAATCAGTCATATAGAAAGGTCAGTCACTGGGACATCCATCAGAGACGAAGGACTGTCACTGGAGCAGCAATATACAGGCAGACCAATCACTGGGATACCCATCAAAGAAGAAGACTAGTTGCTGAGCAACCATCACAGAGGAGGGCCAGACCCTGGGGCACCAATAAAAAGGGCGGTCTGGTAACTGAGGAAAACAATATGCAAGAGGCCCAAAAGTATGAAACCAATTGTAGAAAAGGGCTACTCATAAGGGCACCGATTATGGAGGAGAGACAGTCAATGGGGCATCAGTTATCAATGAAGCTCAATAACTGGGGCACCAAAAACAGAAGAGGACTAGTCACTGGGGGACCCAATATAGGATAGTCCCCGTACCTCAGGCACACATAAAAGAGGATAAATATTTACTGAGGGAGCCATCACAGATGAGGGTCATTCCCTGGGACACAAATCACAAAGGAAGTCTAGTCACTGGGACAACCATTAGAAAGAAAATCCAGTAATGGGGGCACATGTCACAGAGAATGGCCAGTCATGTGGCACCAATGATGGAGAAGAGCCATTCACTGGGTCACTGATCACAGAGAAAAGTCCGTCACTGGAACACAAGTCATGGAAAAGAGCCAGTCACGTATAACAGGGGCATGTATAACAGAGGGGGGCACCCAATATGGAGGAGTCATGTCACTGGGGCACAAATCACAGAGAATGGTTTATCACTGGGGCACCCATCACAGTGAATATTCAGTCAATCAGGGCACTGAACAATGATGAAAGGCACTGAGACACCCATCACAGGAAAGGCCAGTCACTGAGGAAACTATCTTAGAAGAGGGAAACTATCTTAATTGTAGGGATACAGATTACTATAGGGGAAGGTAGGTAAACGGAACACCCATCATAACGAAGAGCCAGTTACTAAGTCACCCGCTATTGAATAGGGCTAGTTGTTGGGACACATATTACAGAGGAGGGCTAGTCACAGTGGAACCCATTACAGAAGAGAGCCAGTCATTGGGAAACCCCTCACAGAGGACTAGTGATGGAGAAACCCATCAAAGAGGAGGGCCAGTCCTTGGGACAGCCATCAGAAAAGTGGACCAGTCACTGGGCACCCATCACAGAGCAGTGTCAGTCACTTGGGCACTGTACAGTACAGTACCTATCACAGAGCAGTGCCAGTCACTTGGGCACCCATAATGATGAGGCCCCATCACATAGGCATGCATAACAGAGACAGGCTAGTCACTGGGCCTCCTCTGGAATGTGCATATTAACATGCATCCTTCTACTGTGATTAGTGTCCCAATGACTGTCTCTCCTGTGTGATGGGTGCACCAGTGCCTGCCTCTCCCCTGTGTCTGTGCACCATAATGAGTTCTTCAGTGAATGACCCTTTTAAAGAAGAGGGCTAGTCACTGGCATCCATCACCCATCAAAAAGGAGGGCTATTCCCTTGGCACGTATTATGGAGGAGACCCAGACATAGAGACACACACCACAAATAAGAGTCAGCCAACTAGGGACCCATTATAGTGGAGGCCCAGTAAGTGAGACACCTATCACAAAGAAAGGTTTGTTACTGCAGCAAATATTGTAGAGGAGCGCCTGTTATTGGGGCCCAGTCACAGAGGTGGCATAGCTACTGGTGCAACAATAAAGGTGGAGGGTCAATCACTGGAACAACAATATCGAGAAGGCCCAATCACAGTAACAATATTCGCAGAGGAAGATCAGACACTGGGACACCCAGCACAGAGGAGGATAAGTCGCTGGGGTATCCAAAATGTAGAAGACCAAATCATGCATGCACGCTTTATGGAGGAGACATACTCACTGGTGCAGCAATCGCGGGGTAGAGCCAGTCACAAGGACAACTTTCATGAAGGA
>NW_006985430.1:0-718 GCF_000164805.1 Carlito syrichta
AGGTTACAAACAGTATTTTATTGTTGTTCTAATTTGCACTCCTGTGTCTTTTCCTTTTGAATGTCTCAGACTTCCTTTCAGTCTTTCCAAAATACGTAGATTTTTATGTAGGCAATGGAAGATAAGAGCGTCTAGCTGCTAACCAAGCAAGGGAAATGCAGTGGTAGACTAAGACTTGATGAAACAATGTCTCTTGCATAAACTAATGCTTTCACAGGCACTCCAAACCTGCAGTGAGCTAAATGCTTGTGTTTCTCCAAAATTTATATGTTGAAACCCAATCCCCAACATGATGATACCAGGTGGTGGGGCTTTGGTGAGGCAATTAGGTCACAAACGTGGAGCCTCCATGAATGGGATTAATGCCCTTGTAAAGAGGCCCCAGAGAGCTCCCTTGCCAGCTACCTTGTGGGGACACTGAGAACACAGCTATCTATGACAAGCTATTGATTTTGGACTTCCCAATCCCCCAAAACTGTGAGAAATGATTATGTTGCTTACAAGCCACCCAGTCTATGGTATTTGTTCTAGCAACCCAAATAGATTTACAGTCAAGAAAATTAGAGAGGGACTGTTTTGGGATCCAGGTTGGAATTAGTCGTAAATTTTGATTATTCAACCATAATGACTAAAAGACCTACTATGCTCAGAAAGTCTAGAATTTCATCACTCACATTCCTGCGAAACATCACAAGAATTCTGGTTATGTTTGCTCCCA
>NW_006985431.1:0-2968 GCF_000164805.1 Carlito syrichta
CTGTCTAGGCTGGTGGATAACTAGGTAGCTAGGCAATTAAGTCAGCTGTCTAGCCAGCTGGACAGCTAGGTAATTCAGCTAGTTTAGTCGGCTGGCTAACAGCTGTCTTGCTACTTAATTCAGCTGGTTATGTCAATTGTCAAGCCAGCTGACTAGTTAGTAAAAAAGCTAGTTAAGTCAAATGGGTACCCAGATGACTTCCTAGTTATTTCAGCTAGTTATGCCAGATGGCTAGGTAGGTGGCTAGCTGGTTAAGTCAGCAAGATGTGTCAGTTAGATAGTTAATTCAGCTAGTTAAGTCAGCTAGCTATATGATAGCTAGCTAGGTAGCTAACTAGTTAAATTAGCAAGTTAAGTAAGCTGGCTTGCTATGTAGCCAGCTAATTAAGTCAGATAGTTAAGTCAGCAGGCTAGCTAAGTAGCTAGCTAGTTAAGTCAGCTAGATAAGTCAGCTGGCTAGCTAGTGAGGTCAGTTAGTTAAGTCAGCTGGCTAGCCAGCTGCCAGCATGTTAGCTAGCTAGTAAGAAAGCTGGCTAGTCAGCTGTCTAGTTAAGACACCAAGTTAAGTCAGCTCACTGGCCAGCAGGGTAGGTAGGCATTTAAGTAGCTAATTTAACTGGCAAACCAGCAGGCTATGTAGGTAGATAGCAAGTTAAGTCAGCTGGCTAGCCATCCGGCATACAGTTATGTCAGCTAGTTAAGTCAGCAGGGCATCCAGCTGTCTAGCTATGTAGCGAGCTAGTTAAGTCTGCTGGCTAGCCAGCTTGCTACTTTTTTACTTCAGCAAGTTAAGTCAGTTGGCTAGGCTGCTGGCTAGCTAGGTAGCTAGGAAATTAAGTCAGCTGGCTAGCCAGCTGGCTAGCTAGTTAAGTCAGCTGGCTAGACAGCTTGCTAGCTAGGTAGCTAGCTAGTTATGTCAGCTCTCTAATCAGCTGGCTAGCTAGTTACGTCACATAGTTAAGTCAACTGACTAGCCAGCTAGCTAGCTAGGTAACTTGCTAGTCAAGTCAGCTGCCTAGACAGCTGTCTAGCTAGATAAGACACCTAGTTAATTCAGTTAAATTAACCAGGTAGTGACCTAGCTAAGTCACTTGGCTATCCAGCTGGCTACCTAATTAAGTCAGCTAGTTAAGTCAGCTGGCTAGCCAGCTGGCAAGAAGGTTAACTCAGCTAGTTAATGCAAGTGACTAGCCAACTGGACAGCTAGGTAACCTGCTAGTTTCATCAGCTGGATGGCCAGCTGGCTAGCTGGTTAAATCAGCTAGTTAAGTCAGCTGGCTAGCCACCTGGCTAAGTAGGCAGCAGGCTAATTAAGTCAGCTTGGTAGCTGACTGGCTAGATAGTTAAGTCAGCGTGTTAAGTTAGTTGGCTAGGCTGTTGGCTTGCTAGGTGGCTAGCTAGTTATGCCAGGTGGCTAGCCGGATGGTCTAAGTCAGCTAGTTAGTCAGCTGATTAGCCCACTGGCTAGCTAGGTTTTCTGGCAAGTTAAGCCTGCTAGTTAGCATGCTGGTCAGGTAGGTGGCCAGGTACTTAAGCCGGCTGGCTAGCCGGCTGACCAGCAGGGTGGCAAGCTAGTTAAGAGCTGGCTATCCTACTGTCCAGCCATCCAGCTGGCTATTTAAGCCGGCTGGCTAGACAGCTGGCCAGCCCACTAGCTAGCTATCCATCATCCTAACCAGCTAGCCAGCCAGGTATGTACCTAGTTAAGTCAGCTGGCTATCCGTCTAGCCAACCAGATAGCTAGCTAGTTAAGTCAGGTGGTTAGCCACTTAGCCAGCCAAATATCTAGTCAGCTAGTTAAGTCAGGTAGATAGCCAGCTAGCTAGTTAATTCAGCTAGCAAGTCAGCTAACAATTCAGCTAGCTATTTAAGTCAGCTAGCTAGTCAGCTTGCTAGTCAGGTAGCTAGGTAAGTCAGCTAGCTAATCAGCTAGCTAATAATTTAGATAGTTAAGTCAGCTAGCCATCTAACTAGTCAGTTAGCTAGCTACTTAAGTCAGCTAGCTAGACAGCTAGCTATATGATAGCTAACTAGGTTGCTAGCTAGTTAAATCAGCTAGCTAATTCAGCTGGCTAGCTAGGTAGCTAGGTAGTTATGTTAGCTAGTTATGTCAACTGGCTAGCTAGTTGAGCCAGTTAATTAAGTCAGCTGAGTAGCCAGCTGCCAAGCAGGATAGCTAGCTTTAAGTCAGCTGGCTAGCCAGCTGTCTAGATAGTTAAGTCACCTAGTTAAGTCAGCTTGCTGGCCAGCAGGTTAGCGAGGTAGTTGGGTAGTTAAGACAGCTGACAGGCAGTGGGCATGTAAGTAGGTAGCTATCGAAGTCAGCTGGCCAGCCAACTGTCTAATTAGATATATCAGCTAGTTGAGTCAGCTGGCTAGCCGGCTGGCTGGCTGGTTAAATCAGCTAGTTAATTCAAGTGGCTAAACAACTGGCTATCTAGGTATCTCGGTTGATACGTCAGCTGGAAGGCCAGCTGGCTAGCTGGTTAAATCAGCTAGTTAAATCAGCTGGCTAGTCACCTGGCTAAGTAGGTAGCTAGCTAATTAAGTCAGCTGGTTAGCCAGCTAGCTAGCTAGTTAAGTCAGTGAGTTAAGTTAGATGGCTAGCCGGCTTGCTAGCTAGGTGGCTAGCTAGTTTAGCCAGCTGACTAGCAGGATGGCTATCTAGTTAAGTCAGCTAGTTAAGTCAACTGATTATCTGGCTGACTAGCTAGGTGGCTGGCAAGTTAAGAAGTTAAGCCATCTTGTTAAGATGGCTTAACAAGCTAGCTAGTTAAGCCAGCTGGCTAGCCGACTGACCAGCAGGGTGACTGGCTAGTTAAGCGGGCTGGCTACCTTACTGTACAGCCTGCCAGTTTGCTATTTAAGGAGGCTAGTAAGCCAGTTGGCCAGTCCACTAGTTAGCTAGCCCTTGGCCTACCCAGCTAGCCAGTCAGGTATCTAGCTAGCTAAACCAGCTGGCTAGCAT
>NW_006985432.1:0-762 GCF_000164805.1 Carlito syrichta
TAATTCAGCTGGTTCGCCAGCTGGCTAACTAGGTGGCTGGCAAGTTAAGATGGCTGGTTAACAGGCTGGACAGGTAGGTTACCATCTATTTAAGCCAGCTGGGTAGCCAGCTGACCAGCAGGGTGGCTGGATAGTTAAGCCAGCTGGCTATCACACTATCCAGCCAGTCGGCTGGCTATATAATTCAACTAGCTAGCCAGCTGGCCAGCCCTCTAGCTAGCTAGCTGACTGCCTAGCCAACTAGCCAGCCAGGTAGCTAGCTAGTTAGGCCAGCTGTCTAGCCATCTAGCCAACCAGGTAGCTAGCTAGTTAAGTCAGGAAACTAGCCTGCTAGCCAGCCAATACGTTAGTCAGCTAGTTAAGTCAGCTAGCTAGCCAGCTAGCTAGTTAAGTCAGCTAGCAAGTCAGTTAACTATTCAACTAGCTAGTTAAATCAGCTAGGTAGTCAGGTAGCTTGTCAGCTAGCTATTTAAGTCAGCTATCTATTCAGCTAACTAATAAGTTAGATAGTTAAGTCAGCTAGTCAGCTAACTAGCAAGTTAGCTAGCTAGTTAAGTCAGTTAGATAGATAGATAGATAGTTTGATAGCTAGTTATGTCAGCCACATATCCAGCTAACTAGTCAGCTATATAGTTAAGTCAGCTTAAGTATAATCAGCTATTTACTTAATCAGCTAGTTAACTATAATTAACTATAGTTAACTATAATCAGCTAGTTATTTAGCTAAATAGTGGGCTAGCAACACAGAAAGCTGATCAGATA
>NW_006985433.1:0-4641 GCF_000164805.1 Carlito syrichta
GCAGGTCCCTGTCAGCTGCAGAGGGGACATGTCACCTTAGCTCTGGCTGCCTTTTGTCTTTACTTGCAGCCCTGCTGCCCCTGAACACCTGATACTCCAGAATGGAGCATGGGTGACTATTAAAAATTATGAAGCAGCTAGGTGCAGTGGCTCATGCCTGTCATCCCAGCACTTTGTGAAATGAAGGCGAGAAGACTTCCTGAGCCCAGGTGTTCAAGACCAGCCTGAGCAACTTGGTGAGATCTTGTCCTTACAGTTCATCAAAAATATTAGCCGGGCATGGTGGCATGTGTTTGTAGTTCCAGTTACTATGAAGGCTGAGGTGGAAGGATCGCCTGAGCTCAGCAGGCTGAGGCTACAGTTGCTGTGATCATGCCACTGTACTCTAACCTGGGCAACAGAGTGAGAGACTACTGACTAAAAAAAAATCATGGGGCAACCGAGGCAGAGAGATCTGAGTAGGGGGGATCTGTGCCCATGGCCTGGCCCCTGCACAATGACACTGTGTGTCCAGTACTCCTACTGTCCCTATTTCACAGAGATGAAGAAATTAAGAGGATGAAACCCGGTTAGGGTCCTGCAATGGCCAGCAAGGGACAGAAGCAGGAATCAAACCTGGGACTCTTCAAAACACAACCCAGTCAGGAACGACTATAATCCCAGCAGTTTGGGAGGTGAAAGTGAGAGGACTGCCTGAGCCTAGGGGTTTGAGACCAGCCTGAGCAATAAGGCAAGACCTTGTCTTTACAATAAATCAAAAAATTAGTCAGGTATAATGGCACATGGCTGTAGTTCAAGCTACTTGGAAGGCTGAGGTGGAAGGATCACCTGGGCCCAGCACCTCAAGGTTGCAGTGGCCATGAGTGTGCCGCTGCACTCTAGCCTGGGTCACAGAGCGAGACTCCAACTCAAAAAACAAAACAAAACAAATACAACCCATGGCTCAGCCCTCAACACATATCAGCTTTCTCATTCAGATTTCGATGGCTTGCAATTTTTTTTTACTTCATTGTATTTTATTTTATTTTTTAAGCCGAACTGGAATGCAGTGGTTCAATCACTGCTCACTGCAACCTCAACCTCCTGAGCTAAAGGGATCCTCCCTCTGCAGTCTCCTGAGTAGCTGGAACTACAGGCATGCACCACCATGCCAAGCTAGTGTTTCTGTAGAGACAAGGTCTCACTATGTTGGCCAGGCTGGTCTCAAACTCTTTGGTTCAGCAATCCTGTCTTGGTCTCTCAGACTGCTGGGATGACAAGCGTGGGTCACCACTCCTGGCCACAACTCATTTGTTGTAGCTAACGGACCCACCGGAGCCTTGCAAATGGCCAGCCAGAAATCAGAGCTGGGATGAAATTAGTCATATGAAGGGATGCCGCGTCACTTGAGAAATTCATTTTCTCTTGAGATGACTGGGAACTTACTGGGTGTCAGATCCCATGGCAGGGCCTGGGGATGGTGCCACCAGACAGGAACACTCTCTGTGAAACGCAGGACTGGAGAGCCTTCTCCCCCAGGAAGGCACATGACAAAGTCCCCAGAGGGTCCATGGGACACTCTCAGGCCCGTAGGCAAGAAGCCTCACCACAGCACTTTCTTTTTCAGAACCTCAGAAGACACCAAGGCACCTTGGCTCACATCCATGCCATAAGAGATAAGATAGACAAGTGGGACCTCATCAGACTGACAAGTTTCTGCAAAGTCAAAGAAACCATCAAGAGTGCAAGGAGACAGCCCATAGGCTGGGAAAAAATATTTGCTAACTCCATGTCTGTCAAATGCCTAACATCTAGGATCTACAAGGAACTCAAATGTGCTGAAAAGAAAAAAACAAATGCCCTATTACAAAGTGGGCAAAAGATATGAATAGACAGTTCTCAAAAGAAGACATACGAGCAGTCAACAGACACATGAAAAAATGTTCAGCCTCACTAGTCATCGAGGAGATGCGAATTAAAACTACACTTAGATACCACCTAACTCCAGTCAGAATGGCCATCATCAATAACTCAAAAAATCAACAGATGCTGGAGAAGATGTGGCAAAAAGGGAACACTTCTACACTGTTGGTGGGAGTGTAAACTAGTACAGCCTCTGTGGAAAACAGTGTGGCAATTCCTAAAGATTCTTAAAATTGACCTTCCATATGACCCCACAATCCCCCTAACTGGGAATATACTCGGAAGAACTCAAATCAGTCTATAAAAAAAAGATACATGCACACGTATGTTTATCACAGCATTGTTCACAATAGCAAGAACATGGAACCAACCGTGCTGCCCAGCAAAAGAGGATTAAAAACAAGGTGGTACATATACATAATAGAATATTACACAGCCAAAAAGAAGAACAAAATCATGAACTTTGCAGCAACCTGGAGGAATTAGAGTCTGTAATACTGAATGATCGTCCACAGAAACAAAGAACTGAGAATCACATGTTCTCTCATAAGTGGACCTTGAACAACCACCTCAATACTATAAAAAAAAAAAAGATTGACAGTAGCGGGAAACTGCCGAGCAGAGGGTGGCTGGGGAGGTGGGATTGACAGTAGTGGAAATCTGCCTGGGGAAGAGGGCACACCTCATCAACAAGGGTACCTACACAGTGAATATTTGTATATCAACCCTGAAATGTACCCCATAATTTTAAAATAAAAAAATTTCAAAAATTAAAAATAAGAAGCCTCACCACAGCACCTTCTTTCAAAACCTCAGGACAGACCAAGGCGCCTTGGCTCACATCTGTAATTCCAGCACTTTGGGAGGTCAAGACAGGAAGATTGCTTCAGGCAAGGAGTTCTAGACCAGTCTGAGCAACAAATTGTGATTCCATAACGACAATAAATTTTAAAAATTAGCCAGGTATGGTGGCACTTGCCTGTAGTTCCAGCTACTTGAGAGGCTGAGACTGGAGAATTGCTTGAGTCCAGGAGATCTAGGCTGCAGTGAGCTATGACAGTGCTACTGCACTCCAGTCTGGGTGACAGAGACCGTGTCTCTAAATTTTGTTTTTCTCAATTAAAAAAAAATGATATAGCCAGGCATGGTGTCTCATGCCTGTAATCCCAGCACTTTGGAAGGTGGGGGCGAGAGGATTGCCATAGGTTCGACACCAGCCTAGTAACATGACAGGACTTCATCTCCACAATAAATTTTTTATAAAATCAGCTGCACATGGTGACATGTGTCTGTGACTCTAACAACTTGAAAGGCTGAGATGGAAGGATTGCCTGAGTCCAGCAGGTCGAGGCTACAGTAGCTGTGAGTGTGCCATGGCACTCCAGCCTGGGTGACAGAGTGAGACTCTGACTCAAAAACTAATATGATGATCAAGGTGTTCACATAAATATTATGATACCAAAATAATGATAACAACAATAACTTATTTTAAAAAAGTAATACCTAATAATAGGAAATGTGAACAAAAGCGAACTGGCTAAATAAAGCATGACATTTTGTGCAGTCACTGAGAGTTTACCATAGGCCAGATACTTCTAGGCTGACCTTTGATAGGTAACAGTTGAATGCCTCCAGTTTCAGAGCCCAGTGTACTATTTTAAGCCCTTATAGGTATCGATGACCTTAAGTCTCATAGCAACCCTATGGGGCACTAAGTCAGAAGAAGACCAGTCAGAGCCATCTTATATGAATTCCTGGTACCTGTGAATATGTTCTCTCCCATGACAAAGCAAATTTTTCAGGTGTGATTAAAGCTAATAACCTTGAGGTGGGGACCATTCCAGATGACCAGGGTAGTCGTGATCCAACCACATGAATTTCGCTAAAATTGGAAAACCCTTCCCTGCTGGAATCAGAGACAATGAAGGAGATGAGAGGAACCAGACCACCATTGCTGAATTTTTCTTTTTTTTTCAGTCAGGGTCTCTGTCACCCAGGCTGGAGAGCAGTGACGAGATCACAGATTATCGCAGCCTCAACCTCCTAGGCTCAGGAGATCCTTTCACCTCAGCCTTCCAAGTAGCTGGAATCACAGGCATGCATCACCACACCCAGTTAATTTTTTGATTTATTGTAGTGATGAGATCTCACCAAGTTTCCCAGGCTGGTCTCAAACCCCTGGGCTCAAGCAATCCTCTCACCTTTGCCTCCTGAAGTGCTGGGAGTGAGCCTGGCCTGTATAAATTTTTTTGGCATCCCTGGTATATATACACAGCACCACAGGATGGAACTGCTGGGTGGGCCTTCTGTCTCCATCGGCAGCCCTTTGGAATCCTGTGACCATCTCCCACCTGCATCTTGAGTGAGTGAGCCTCCTCTTCTTCCCCAGGCAAGAAGTGTGATGGGATGTGGGTCTCCCTCTCCCAGGACAGGGCTCCCTCCAGGTCACACACTTTCCCCGAGAAAGGCTGAGATGCTCAGCTTTGGAGGCATGTGCTCAGAACTGTCCTTCCCCAGGATCCCAGTAGATAGCAAGGAGGGTGCTCTGTTTCTGGAATGTTGTGGCCCCGCCCCCACCCCATGCCAAGTGAAGACAGAATCATTGGAATGGCTCTGCTCCTGGTAAACATTCCCAGAGTATGGAGTGGGCAAAGCCAGTGACTTCAGCCATCTCCAGCGTGAGGGAAGGACACTGGTCTTGGAAGACCCAGAGCAAGGCCAGTGACAACCTCCAGACAG
>NW_006985434.1:0-777 GCF_000164805.1 Carlito syrichta
CAGTTTTCATTTTTTCTCATAATGTCCCAAAGGTTTCTCTCATTACACTATTTTATATTACAATTTACAAGCTTATTTTATGTAAGTGACATCTCAGAGTAACTGGTTCCCTGTTAATCTCACTAAGCCAGTTCGAAGTCACCATGAGGAGTGGGCTAGTACCGCTCTTGTCCAGTAGGGGGCTATCATGCTCACTAGATTCAGGGAATCAGACATTCTCATCCCCTCCTCCCTACACCGGCGATGCCGGGACGTGGTGATTTGGGGATCACCTTTGGGTCTTCCATCTTTATTCTTCAGAGATACACTGGCAGATATGATTTGTATGATTGCCTGGAAGAAAAACTCACATATCTTCCATGATAGAATATAAACCATAAATAATAATAATAATAATAATAATAATAATAATAATAATAATAACAACAATGTTTTGAAAAAACAGATTGTTATTTCTGGGTGAGAATTTTAAGCTCTGGTGTAATATCCAGCCATTACAAACCAGGGCTTCACACTTTGCCTATGAACTGACTTTGCATCTAAGTGGGGGTCACACCACAGTGTGTATATATGGATGTATAATACAAATATATAACCCTCTGCATGATACCACAAAGAAATAGTGGGGGAAATTTCAGAGTTTTAAATATAGTATTGCTATCTTTTTAGAGCTGACGTCACCTTAATGTGCTGTCTGCCTCACTCAGTCAGCTTTAAATAATAACATGTTTCATAAATCCTATTAAACTGTCATATAAATTCCCCTTATTTCCTTTT
>NW_006985435.1:0-7266 GCF_000164805.1 Carlito syrichta
ACTCTTTTAAAAATATAAATTGGATTAAAATATTAATGGAATGTGATTTAATATTTACTTCAAATATATAAGGGAAAATTTTATCTAAGAATTGCACATCTGTATTATTTAATCAAAATTAACAAGTAGAAAATACAAAGTGCACCAAGAAAATATTCACAAATTTTAATAATGGAAAAAGCTATGTTAAATTATGTTACTGTTTTTTTATAAAATCTTTAATATTTATTATGCATTCTGCTTTCTTAACAGCACTTAGTTACACTGAATCTCAAGGTTCAGTTTTGGAAGAATTATATAGATCTTGTATCTCAGCAAGTTTCAATTTAGGCAGAATAAAACATTCAGAATTTATGTGAGATACACTGTAGTTGTCAATTTTGAAGGCAGAGTTATGTCATGTATTCCAACGTATTCAAAGGAAAAGGAGTTATCATTGGAGTATTATACAATTCTTAAAAAATCATTCACTGCATAATGAACATTTTCAGACCCAACCCTGAATTGTAACCATTTTTAAAGTAAAAAATAAAAATAAACAATAGTATAAACAAATAAAGTCAGTTGCATATTTACAGCTTTTGTATATTTATTTAATTTTTTTTTAAATGGGGGTACAAATCAGAGTTAGATATACAAACATTGATTATACAAGGTCCCTCGATTATGTGGTATTCCCCTCCCTTACTTAGCAGTATCCCTCCACTGCCAATGTCACCCGTCCCCGTAAACAGTTTTCCACTATTGCCAATCACTTTCTTACAGCACTACAAGTCATCCAGTTAAGCTCATGTGTGAGAACATATGGAACTCTGTTCTTTGTTTTTGTGATAAATCACTGAAAATGACTGACCTCATATCCAGCAATCGTTCTGCAAAATCCTTCTAATTCTCCCTTTTTCTTGACTGCATAATAATTCACTGCATAATAATGCACTGTGTATATACCACATTTATTTTATCCATTCCAGCTTTGACGGGCAACATGGTTGGTACAATGTTTTATTGCATTTGTTATTAGAGCTGCAGAAAATATACTGGTTCAGGTATCTTTTGATAAAATGATTTGTGTTCCTCAAGGTAAGTTCTTGACAGGGAAATTACTGAGTCGCATGGTATCTTGTCCCTTTACAAACCACAACACTGTTTTCCAAGGTGTTGCTCTACCTTTCAGTGCACATTCAGTTTAGAAGCATGTATTTCTTCCCAAATTCTTACCTGCATCTGTTACGCTTTGTTTTATAAATCATGGCCAGTCTTACAGGGGGTTTCTGGTATTTCAAAGAGGTTTAATTTGCTTTTCTTTGATGATCAGTGAGGCTGAGCAACTTTCATGTCTGCTGGCTGCCCGAATCTGCTCTTATGAAAAGTGTCCAATCATGTATTTTGCACACTTTTCAAATGGAATGTTTATCTGTTTTTTTCTGAGTGTTTGAGCTTCTTGTAGATCCTAGATGTAATGTCTCTTTACAGATATATAGGTGGGGAATCATTTTTGCCATTCTGTTGGCTGTATCCCTGCCCTTTTGACGGTTTGTTGGTTTTGCAGAAGTATATTAATTTGATGATATCCCATTTGTCTTACTTACGTCTTAAGGCATGGGTATTTAGGGTTTTGTAGAAAAATTAGTTTCCGATTCCAGTTTCCCTAATGGTGTGTCCTCCGTTTTCTAAAATTTTTGTAATTTATTGTTTTACGTTTAGGTCTTTGATCCATATAGAGTTAATGTGTATGGTGATATATAGGGGTCCTATTTCAATCTTGTGCATGTTGTCAGCCATTTCATGGCACCATTTACAGAATATGTTCTCCATTACCCAGTGGGTCTTGAAGGTTTTTCAAAGATGAGTTGGTTGAGGATTTGAGGATATCATTCTCTGGCCTGATACATTGTCTTACGGACCTATTTTTGTACCAATACCAGTCTGTGCTGATTACTGTAAACATATAATACAATCTGAAGTCTGGAACTGCGATTGCTCCTGCTTTGTTTCTTTTGATAATTTTCTTTTGGCTTTTCATGTTGGTTTATGGTTTCACATGAATTCCCTTTGTAATTTCGAGGTCTGAGAAGAATGATGTTAACTTAATGGTTATTTCATTGAATATGTAGATAGACTAAAAGCCTAATTTTTACAGTAAAAGAGGTAAGTAAAGTCAGGGAAACAAGCATGTAAATTGTCATTTATGACAGCAGCCTCAGAACTTTGACATAATAATGGAAGGGACATTGACTACTGAGCAATCCTTAGGCTTCAAGCACTTGTGTACAGTGCTCTGCCAAATGCAGTAGACACCTTGGATTTCATTCCAAAGAAGTGAAGATAACCATATGTTCACATGGTGAACACAACCAAAAATTTCTCCATGGGAAAGTGACCATTCAACAATAAGCTAAACGAGGTAGTAATTTATTTTTTTCTTTTTAAGCAGTCTTTATTGAAAGGACCAAGAAACTCCCAAACCTGGAAGGAACCTGAGGGAGTTGCCCACGAGGTAGTCTTTTATCATTATGATCACGGAGTCCTGTTGGAGCTTGAATGTAGCACAACCAAATAATATTTTAGCACTTTCTTTAGTTTAGAAACTTTTGGATGTTTTTAAAACTGTGAAACAGCTTTTGAACAGTTTTTCCTACAGGATTTGAACATTGCTTTTGCTAAGATCATAATGAATTTTCCAGAGTTTTCAATTATCTAAATTTTTATACTAATGATGTGCCCAAATACCTACTACTTTGTAAATCTCCATGTTATTTTGGTTTATACATATTGGGCCCCAAATTCTCTTTTTCTGTGTGCCTCATTTTAAATGGTTGGTGATGAAAAGTATCAGATTAATCGGATACTTTGTTGCAGAGTACAGCATCATGTCTTAGGTAGAGAAAATACTAGGGGATTCAATGGAAATACTCTTTTGAAAATATAAATTGGGTTAAAATATAAAGGGATTGTGATTAGTTTTCTCTAAGGATTTCCCATCTGTAATATTAAATCAAAATTAACAAGCAGAAAATACAGAGTGCACCAAGAAAATTTACACAAATTTTCAGAATAAGAAAAGCTGTACTCAATTATGATACTGTTTTATTTTCTAAAATTTTTAAGATTCATTATGCATTCTGCCTTTTGAATAGCACTTACATACACTGAATATCAAGGTTCACTTTTCTATGAATGATATAGATCTGGAATCTCAACAAGTTTCAATTTAGGCAGAATAAAACATTCAGAATTTATGTGAGAAACACTGTAGTTGTCAGTTTTGAAGGCAGAATTATACCATGTATTCCAACGTTTTAAAAGGAAAGGGAGTTATAATTGGAGTATTATACAATTCTTAAAAAACCAATCCCTGCATCAATGAACATTTCTAGGCCCAACCCTGAATTGTAACCACTTTTAAAGTAAAAAAAAAAAAAAAAAAAGTAGAATAAACAAATAAAGTCAGGTGCATATTTTACCACTTTCATTTATTTATTTATTTATTTATTTATTTATTTATTTATTTATTTATTTTAATTTTTAAAAATATGTGGGTTACAATTCAGAGTTAGATATACAACCATTGATTATGCAGTGTCCCTGATTGATGAGGTATGCCCCTCCCTTCCTTAGCAGTGTCCCTCCTCAACCAATCTCACCGCTCCCCCTAAACAGGTTTCCACTACTGCCAATCACTTTCTAACAGCACTGTAAGTGATCCAGTTTACCTTATGAGTGAGAACATATGGAACTCTGTTCTATGGCCTTGTGATAAATCACTGAAAATGACCTACTTCATATTGATCAAACCTTTTCACAATCCTTCTCTCTATCCTTTTTTATAGCTGCATAATATTCCACTGTGTATATACCTCATTTTTTACCCATTCCAGCTTTGATGAGCAACATATGTGGTACTATGTTTTTTTGCAATTGTGATTAGAGCTGCAAAAAGCATACGGGTGCAGGTATGTTTTTGGTAAAAATTATTTGAGTTCCTCCAGGTATATTCTCGACAGGGGAAATTCTGAGTCTCATGGTGGGTCCAGAACTTGTTCCTTTACAAACGACCACACTGTTTTCCAAAGATATTGTTCTGGTTTTCAGTCCACGTGCAGTGTAGAAGCATTTATTTCTTTCAATATCCTGACCTGCATCTGTTATGGTTTGTTTTATTAATGATTGCCTGTATCACAGGGGGTATGTGATATTTCAAAGTGGTTTCATTTGCATTTCTTTGAGGATGAGTGAGGCTGAGCAATTTTCATGTGTTTGCTGGCTGCCTATATCTCCTCTTATGAAAAGTGTCCAATCACGTATTTTGCACACTTTTCAAAATTAATGTTTGTCTGATGTTTCTGAGTGTTTGAGTTTCTTGTATATCCTAGATGTAATGCCTCTTTACAGATATATAGGTGTAGAATCGTTTTTCCCATTCTGTTGGCTGTATTCCTGCCCTTCTGACGGTTTCTTTTGTTTTGCAGAAGTTTATTAATTTGATGACTTCCCACTAGTCTTACTCATGTCTTAAGGCATGGATACTTAGGGCTCTGAAGAGGAATTAGTTTCCGATACTAGTCCCCCTAATGGTGTCTCCTGCGTTTTCTAAGACTTTTATAATTTGTTGTTTTACGTTTAGGTCTTTAATCCATACAGAGTTAATGTGTATGATGATAGATAGGGGTCCTGTTTCAATCTTTTACATGTTGTCAGCATTTTCCCAGTAGCATTTACTGAATATGTTCTCCATTACTCAGTGGATCTTGGAGGTTTTTTCAAAGCTGGGTTGGTTGAGGATTTGAGTAATTCATTCTCTGTCCTCATCCATTGGCCTATGAACCTATTCTTGTACCAATACCATGCTGTGTTGATTACTGTGAACATATAGTAAAATTTGAAGTCTGGAACTGTGATAGCTCCTGCTTTGTTTCTTTTGATAACAGTCTTTTTATATTCATGATTTTTTATGGTTTAATAGGAATTCTGTTTTGTAATCTCCAGTCTGAGAACAATGATGATAACATAACGGTTATATCATTGAATCTGCAGATTGACTAAAAGGCTAATTTTTGCATTAAAAGAGGTAAGTACATTCAGGGAAACAATCATGTCAAATTGTCATTTGACATCAACCTCAGAATTTTGACATCATAACGGGAGAGACCTTTACCACTGAGCAATCCTTAGACTCCAAGCACTTGTGTACAGTGCTCTGTCAAATGTGGTAGACAAGTTGCATTTCATTCCAAAGAAGTGAAGATAACCATATGTTCACATGGTGAACACATCCAAAAATTTCTCCGTGGGTAAGTGACCAATTAAGAATCGTCTAAAAGAGGTATTCTTTTTTTTTTAAACAGTCTTTACTGAGAGTACTGAGAAACTTCCAAACTGGGAGGGGACCTGAGGGACTTGCCCATGACATAGCCTTTCATTATTATGATCACAGAGTCCTGTTGGAGCTTGGATGTAGCACAACCAAATAATATTTTAGCACTTTCTTTAGTTTAGAAACTTTTGGATGTTTTTAGTATTGTGTAACAAGCTTTGAGCAGTTTTTCCTACAGGCTATTAAAGGGAAAAGGAGTTATAATTGGACTATTATGCAATTCTTAAAAAATCAATCCCTGCATAATGAACATTTCTAGGCCAAACCCTGAATTGCATCCATTTTTAAAGTAAAAGAAAATAAAAAATAGATTAACAAAAATGGTCCGTTGCATGTTTTACAGCTTTCATTTATTTATATAGTTAATAATTTATTTTAATTTTTTATAAAATGTGGGGTACAATTCAGAGTTAAATATGCAAACATTGGTTATGCAGGGTACCTGGTTGATGAGGTATGCCCCTCGCTTCCTTAGCAGTATCCTTCCATTGCCAATCTCACCCCTCCCCATAAAAAGTTTTTCACTACTGCCAATCACTTTTTTACTGCAGTATAAGTGATCAAGTTCAGCACTTGAGTGAGAACATATACAACTCTGTTCTTTGTTTCTGTGATAAATCACTGAAAATGACCTACCTCATAGTCATCAAACGTTTTGCAATATCCTTATATCTGTCCTTTTTATGGCTGCATAATATTCCACTGCGTATATACCACATTTATTTTATGCATTTCAGCTTTGATGGACAACGTGGTTGGTACCACGTTTTACTGCAATTGTGATTAGAGTTGCAAAAAACATACTGGTGTAGGTGTCTTTTAAATAAAATTATTTGAGTTCACCCAGGTATTTTCTCGACCGGGGAATTACTGCATCACATGGTAGGTCAAGATCTTCTCCCTTTACAAACCACCACACGGTTTTCCAAAGATGATGCTCTACTTTTCTGTCCACATGCAGTGCAGAAGCATTTATTTCTTCCCAAATTCTGACCTGCATCTGTTATTGTTTGCTTTATTAATGATGGCCAGTCTTACAGGTGGTATGTGGAATTTCAATGTAGTTTCATTTGTATTTTTTTGATGATGAATGAGGCTGAGCAATTTCCATGTGTCTCCTGGCTACCTGTATCTCTTTTTACGAAAAGTGTCCAATCACATATATTCCACACTTTTCAATGGAAATGTTTGTCTGATTTTTGCTGAGTGTTTGATTTTCTTGTAGAGCCTAGATGTTATGCCTTTTTACAGATATACAGGTGGAGAATCGTTTTCCCCGTTCTGTTCGCTGTATCCCTGCTCTTCTGATGCTTTCTTTTGTTTGACAGAAGAGTACTAATTTGATGAGATTCCACTTGTCTAACTTACTTCATAAGGCATGGGTATATAGGTCTCTGAAATGGAATTAGTTTCCAGTTCCAGTATGCCTAATGTAATCTCCTACGCTTTCTAAGATTATTATAATTTGGTATTTTAGGTTTAGGTCTTTGATACATTTAGAGTTAATATGTATGGTGATAGATAGATGTTCTGTTTCATCTTGTGCATGTTGTCAACCTTTTCCCAGCACCATTTACTGAATATGTTCTCCATTTACCAGTGGGTCTTGGAGGTTTTTTTCAAATATGAGTTGGTTGAAAATTTGAGGATTTCATTCTCTGTCCTCATCCATTGGCCCATGGACCTATTCTTGTACCAATACGAGGCTGTGTTGATTACTGTAAACATATAGTAGAGTATGAAGTCTGGAACTGTGATAGCTCCTGCTTTGTTTCCTTTCTTAAGATTCTTTTAGCTATTCATGATTGTTTATGGTTTCATATGAATTCTTTATTATAGTTTTCAGGTCTGAGAGGAATGATTTTATCTTAATGGTTGTTTCATGAATCTGT
>NW_006985436.1:0-806 GCF_000164805.1 Carlito syrichta
CTAGCTGACTTAACCAGTTACCCAGTTGGCTACCCAGCTGACTTAACTCACTGACATCACTAGCTAGCCAGGTAACTATCTAACTGACTTAACTAGCTAGCTACCTACATTGCCAGTTAACTTGCCAGTTCTCTTAACTAGCTGTATTATCCTGATAGACAGCTGGCTAGCCAACTGACCTAACTGCCTTGCTACCTAGCTAGTCAGTTTGCTAGCCAGGTGAGTTAACTAGCTGACTTAAGCTAACTACCTAGCTAGTCAGCTGACATAAAGAGCTAACTAGCTAGCTACCTAGCTAGCAAGCTGACTTAAGAAATTAACTAACTACCTAGCTACCTAGCTAGCAAGCTGACTTAAATAGTTAGCTGCCTCATTTGCTAGCGGACTTAACCAGATGGCTACATATTTAGCTTACTCGTTATCTAAAATTCTAGCTAGCTGACTTAATCATCTCACTTAACTCGTTAGCTAATGAGCTAGCTAGCTGACTCAACCAGCTGACTTAACTTGTTAGCTAACTAGCTAGCTAGCTGACTAATCCAGTTGAATTAACTGGTTAGCTAACTAGCTAGCCTACTCAAACAGCCGACTCAACCTGTTTGCTAACTTGCTAGCCTGCTTACTCAACCAGCTGACTTAACCCATTAGTTGACTAGCTACCTGCCTGACTCAACCTGCTGACTTAACCCATTAGCTAACTACCTAGCTAGCTGTCTTAGCCAGCTGACTAAATTAGGTAGCTGACTTAACTAGATGACTTACCTAGATGACTTAACTACTTAGCTAGCTGACAGCTGGCTGACTTA
>NW_006985437.1:0-813 GCF_000164805.1 Carlito syrichta
CCAAGGCAAGGAGTATCAGACGGCACTAACAAGGCAAGTAGAATCAGACGACAGTAACAAGGCAAGTAGTATCAGACGACAATAAGAAGGAAAGTAGTATCAGACGACACTATCAAAACAAGTAGTATCAGATGACACTAAGATGGCAAGTAGTATCAGACGACACTAAGAAGTCAAGTAGCATCAGAAGAGAGTAAGAAGGCAAGTCGTATCAGAAGAGAGTAAGAAGGCAAGTTGTATCAGAAGACACTAAGAATGCAAGTTGTATCAGACGACACTAAGAAGGCAAGTAGAATCAGATGACACTAAGAAGGCAAGCAGTATCAGACGACACTAAGAAGGCAAGTAGTATCAGACGACACTAAGAAGGGAAGTAGTATGAAACGACATTAAGAAGGCATGTAGTATCAGACGACACTAAGATGGCACATAGTATCAGACGACACTAAGAAGGCACGTAGTATCAGATGACACTATGAAAGCATGTAGTATCACACGACAATAATAAGGCACATAGTATCACACGACACTAATAAGGCACATAGTATCACACGACACTAATAAGTCACGTAGTATCGCATGACACTGAAAAGGCACGTAGTATCACATGACACTAATGAGGCACATAGTATCACATGACACTAATAAGGCACGTAGTATCACAATACACTAATAAGGCAAGTAGTATCACATGACACTAATAGGCAAGTAGTATCACATGACACTAATAATGTAAGTAATATCACACGACACTAACAATGGAGAGTAGTATCACACGACACAATATGGCAAGTAGTATCTCACGACACGAAT
>NW_006985438.1:0-2334 GCF_000164805.1 Carlito syrichta
AAAAAAAGAAAGCAGGGAGACAGCCCACAGACTGGGAAAAAGTATTTGCCAACTCCATGTCTGACAAAGGCCTAACATCTTGGATCTACAAGGAACTCAATGTGCTGAAAGGAAAAAAACAAACAACCCCATTACAAAGTGGGCCAAAGATATGAACATACACTTCACAAAAGAAGACATGGAGTGGCCAACAGACACATGAAGAAATGTTCAACCTCACTAATCATCAAGGAGATGCAAATTAAAACTACACTGAGATTCCACAAAACTCCAGTCAGAATGGCCATTATCAATACCTCAATAAATGACCAATGCTAGAGAGTATGTGGTGAAAAGGGAACACTTCTACACTGTTGATGGGAGTGTAAACTAGTGCAACGTCTGTGGAAAGCAGTGTGGCGATTCCTGAAAGATCTAAATATTGACCTCCCAAATGACTCAACAATCCCCTACTGGGAATATACCCTGAAGAACTCAAATCAATCTATAAAAAGATACCAACACACGTATGTTTATAGCAGCATTGTTTACAATAGCAAGAACCTGGAACCAACCATGCTGTCCCTCAAAGGAGGACTGGATTAAAAAATGTGGTACATATATACAATGAAATACTATGAAGCCATAAAAAAGAACAAAATTATTAATTTTGCAGCAACCTAGATGGAACTAGAGTCTATAATACTGAGTGACCTCTCACAGAAAAAAAGATCTGAGTATCACATGTTCTCACTCATAAGTGGACCTTGAACATCTATCATAATACTGTAAGAAAAGGGTTGACAGTCATGGGAAACTATGGGGGGTGGACAGGAAGGGCAAATATGGTGGGATTAATGGTAGTCAATATCTCTCTGGGGACGGGGGGACACCCCTTATCAACCAGGGTGCCTGAATGATGCATATTTGTATACCTAACCCTTAACTGTACCCCTCAAATAAAAAAATGTTAAAAAAAAGAAAAAGTGCTCAGCCTCACTCATCATCAGAGGAATTCAAATCAAAACCATATTGAGATACCACCTAACCCCTGTAAGAATGGCCATCATTAATAAAACAAACAACAAGAGATGCCGGGGAGTATGTAGGAAAAAGGAATGCTTTTGCACTGCTGATGTGATTGCAAACTAGTACAACCTCTTTGAAAGACAGTGTCAATTTCTGAAAGAACTAGAAATTGAGCTTCCATGTGACACAGAAATTACCCTGTTGTGAATATATCCAGAGGAACTCATATTATTCTACAAGAAAGATACCTGCACACGTGTTTGTTGCAGTTCTATTCACAGTAGCAAAAACATGGAACCAACCGTGTTGCCCATCGAAGCTGGCCCCAATTAAAAAAATGTGGTACATATACACAATGGAATATTATGCAGCCATAAACAAGGAAAAGTATATGGTCTTTGCAGCAACTTGGATGGATTTGGAGTCGCTCATATTCAGTGATTTATCACAGAAACAAAGAACAGAGTTCCATATGTTCTCACTTATAAGCAGAACTTGAACAATTATAATGCTATAAGAAAGTGATTGGCACTAGTGGGAAACTGTCAGGGGAGGGGGGTCGGATTGGTGATTGGCAGTGGAGGGAGGGGCATATCTCATCAGCGAGGGTACATGCATGATCAATGTTTATATACCTAACCCTGAATTGTACCCCACATCTTTATAATAAAAATTTAAAAAATATTCTGCACCAAAATAAATAAAGTATATGTTTGCACAAACATACACACACATACACACATACACACACACACACACACACACACACACACACACACACACACACACACACACACACATATATATATATAACTATGGGTTGTAGTTTTACACCTCTAGTCCATTATTGAAATAGTTAAAGTTAAGATAAGAAATAAGCCTTTTATTTTAAATGTTGATTCAGACAGAGAACAGATTTTTTAGTGATCATCATGGAAATAATTTAAAAAGACAACATCAATTTTAAACTTTTATATTGTATGTACCCTTTTATAGGTCATACTTGAAGTATTTTACATGTATGTATTAATTTAATCAGAGTAATAGTTCAATGAGATCGTTTGTTTGTTTTTTTTTTAATTTTCAGATGCAATACCTGAAGCACAGAGTGGAAAAGCACCTTCCCCTAAATATCACAGCTGGCACTTTAGCCAGAATTCAAATACTAGCAGGACATGGGTCTTTTTAAAAGACAATTGATTCAGTCCCAGTCCCTGAGTAAAGTTTCATCACATCTGAAGAATAAAGATAAAGCATCTTCTGGAAAAGATAATTTACTTTTAAATTTTACTAGAAACAGTAATCTGATTCCAAGATTCTGTAGTT
>NW_006985439.1:0-1137 GCF_000164805.1 Carlito syrichta
AAGGTGGGAGCATTGCCAGAGCTCACAAAATGGAGGCTGACAGTAAATGTTGGTCATGTCTTTGTGCCCCAAGCCTGTGCCACAGAAACAGGCCCTGTCTCCAAAAACATCAGAATCGTACACAGATTTTCAACTGTGCATCGTGTGTCTACAGGGTGACTGATTTTAGAGCCAGGAAAAATGGGATAGGGTGGGAAGAAATGTTAGTGGTTGAAAGATGTGTCCCTGTCCTTTCTTGGTGGAAGGTGCTTATTGCCTAGTCAGACGGTCAGCCTGTGTGGGGCACATTTCTTACCTCGGAGAGGAGAGCTAGCAGAAATCTGGCCAGGGAGCTGAAAGTGGGGTCAGACACTTATGGGGGTTGGGACTGGAAGGTGCCGAGCTTGGGGAACCCTCACTTGTGGGGGTGATTGGGGGGGATTACTGAGGGCAGAAGTTTTGCAGGAAAATGTATTTTCCTCTTCTTTCTTTCTTTCCTTCTTTCCTTCTTTCTTTCTTTCTTTCTTTCTTTCTTTCTTTCCTTCCTTCCTTCCTTCCGCCCGCCCCCTCTCTCTCTCTTCCTTCCTTCCTTTCTTTCTTCCTTTCTTCTTTTCTTTCTTTCTTTCTTTTTCTTTCCTTCCTTCCTTTCTTCCTTCCTTCCTTCCTTCCTTCCTTCCTTCCTTCCTTCCTTCCTTCCTTCTTTCCTTCCTTCCTGCCTTCTTTCTTTTTTCTTTCTTTCTTTTTTCTTTCTTTCTTTCTTTCTTTCTTTCTTTCTTTCTTTCTTTCTTTCTTTCTTTCTTTCTTTCTTTCTTTTCCTCACTAGGTTTCCCAGGCTGCTCTCCAACTGCCCAACTCAATCCATCTTCTTGGCCTGTGCCTCTCAAACTGCTGCAATCACAAGCTTTCAATTTCATCGACATGATGGTCGTCCTCCATGCTCTTGAAGTCTGAGCCAGAGGTGATCCCCATGCTGAGGACTGCCATCACCCAAGGACTGGCGTATTTGCCCATGACTGAAATCCCATTGATCTGGGAGGCTGAGGAAGGAGGATGACTGGAGTCCAGGAGCACAGTCCAGCCAGTGTCAAGTATGGAAGACCTCATCTCCACCACCCATCTTAACCAGGAGTCTTGGGTCTAGGGTCCCATCATGCCTGA
>NW_006985440.1:0-669 GCF_000164805.1 Carlito syrichta
CATCTTCTTTAGGTGGCTTGTTAGGTTGTCAATTTCTGTTCCTTCCATTTTCCTCATGTGTGTTTGTAGGGATATAAATTCCCCTCTTATTACAGCTTTTAAGGCATCCCAGAGATTTTGGTAAGATGTTTCTTTATTTTCATTTGTTTCCAGGTATCTTTTGATCTCTATTTTGATGTCATCATTGACCCAGGAGTTATTTAGCATCATGCTGTTTAGTGTCCATGTCTTTGTGGGTTTTGGGGGGACTTTGTTGGTGTCAATGTTTATTTTTATTCCACTGTGGTCCGAAAAGGTGCATGGCAGAATTTCAGTCCTTTTAAATTTGCTTATACTTGATTTGTGTCCAATTATGTGGTCGATCTTAGAATATGTTCCATGTGGTGATGAGTAGAATGTGTATTCTGTGGTCTTTGGATGGAGTGTTCTATAGGTATCAATTAAGTCCATTTGGTCCAGAGTCTCATTGAGGTTCCGGATCTCCTTGCTGATTTTTTGTCCTGATGATCTGTCTAAGGTTGTGAGTGGTGTATTAAAGTCCCCAGTTATTATGGTGTTAGAGTCAATGACTTCCTTTAGTTTTCCTAGAAGTTGCTTTATGAATGTTGGTGCGCCTATGTTGGGTGCATATATGTTTAGGATAGATATTTCTTGATGATGGAGTGAACC
>NW_006985441.1:0-753 GCF_000164805.1 Carlito syrichta
CTCATCAATAACTCAAAAAGCAACAAATGCTGAAGAGCATGCGGGGAAAAGGGAACACTTTTACATTGGTGGGAGTGTAAACTAATGCAATCTCTGTGGAAAACTGTTTAGCATTTCCTAAAAGATCTAAAAATCGATCTTCCATACAACCCCGCAATTCCCCTCCTGGGAATATACCCGGAGGAACTCAAATCACTCTATAAAAAAATACCTGCACACATATGTTTATTGCAGCATTGTTCACAACAACAAAAACATGGAACCAATGGTGCTGTCCATCAAAAGAAGACTGAATAAAAAAAACTGTGGTACCTATACACATTAGAATATTATACAACCACAAAGAAGGACAAAATTATGAACTTCACAGCAACTTGAATGGACTTAGAGTCTATAATACTGAGGTGGGGTGAGGAGGCAGGATTGGCCATAGAGGAATCTGCCAGGGGAAGGTGGGGGCACACTTCATCAACAACAGTATCTGCATAATGAACATCTGTATAGCTAAACCTAAATTGTTTCCCACATCTTTAAAATTAAAAATTAAAAATAAATTGCAGCACAAGAGTTAGTGAAGAGCACTTGGTAAAGTCCTTTCCAGCAGGGTTCTAGGGATTCTTTTAGTTGATGTCTTTTCCAGTATACAAAGTCACCTGCCTCTAATCTGTGGTCCTTGAAGTCTTCATCTAGGGGAACTCACTCTGTAAAGATTCTGTTACCAGATTTACATTGTTTATTAGTCTTAAGAAGTTA
>NW_006985442.1:0-1257 GCF_000164805.1 Carlito syrichta
CATTTCATTGGTATAGGTTCCCATTTAGGGGGTTCAAATTCTATGTCAACAGGAAAACAATGAAGAGAGTCTTCTGATTCTAAAGCCTTTTGTATAGTCCCTTGAATTCCCGGTAAATATTTTTTAGGTAGTTCTACCCTTTAGCCACTAGATGGTAGAAGAGACTTATTTTTAGAAACCACAGGGAAAAAAATCTGGCCAATCTGGATTCTTATACTTAGCTGCTTCTTCATTCAATTCTGCATCGTCACCAGGAGATAACTGGTCTCCAGAGTCATTTTCTTTAGCTGCCTCATCCTCCTCAGAGTCTGAGTCACTAGGGAAAGAACCATAATTAGGATTTAAAACTAACGCTTCCCGCAAAATATTCCATAGGGAATAAGAATCTTGTGGCATCTGTGTTCCACCATGATTAGTATACCATTTTTTCATATTTTTGCCTACCTCATCCCATGTTTCTAATTCTAAAGTACCCTGATCCGGGAACCATGGATTAACTTTCTGTACAAAATCTAGAAAAGAATTTACTTTATCTCTACTTACCTTTACCCCTTTATGTTTCAAAGCTTTACACATAATACGAATATAGGCTCTCCTTTCCTTGGAGCCGCAGTTCCCCATAACTGTAATAACAAACAATACACACAATATACAGTAATTTTATAGTAATTTTACAAGGATTGAATCGCTCACGGCGATAAGTCGCACAGTCCGTCGGCGACGCTAAACACTGACTTGCCTATCAACCCGCGCACTCCGGGGGGGCTGCAGCACCCTAAGGCAAGGTCCGTCCTGAAACGAGAGAAACAAACTGGGGAACATATATTTATAATTACCGGAGTCTGGTCCTTGGGTTCGGGCGCCAAAGCTGTCAGTGACCTGCACTGACCAAGGGGGGGTTAGGGCCGCACCGGTGAATCAGAACGGAGAGAAGAAACCACACGGAGGCAGCTCTTCTGGGAACAGTCTGGCCAAGACTGAAGCCAATTTTATTCAAACTTTTTCCAACTTATATACCATTTTCTATAATCTCCAGCAGTGTGACAATTACTTGCTGGGGGCGTACAAATTCATTGATGTGTAACGCGCTTTACAAATCATGTACCATCACAAGACTTTCAGGTTCCCAGTGAACAATTACAATTCCATGATGTATGATTCACAGGTGCACAATTTCAATACAGATTGTTCAAAATGTTTTTCCACTATGTTCAATAAATCATTCATATTATACTCTAAGTTCTAAACCCTTATTAA
>NW_006985443.1:0-810 GCF_000164805.1 Carlito syrichta
ACCCACCTGAATTAATTAGTTTTTTATCTAACTAACCAGCTGGATAGCCAACTGACTTAATGAGTTGACTTAACTAACTAGGGACCTGGTTGTCAGCTGACTTAACTAACTGATGTAACCAGCTAGTCTGCTGGCTAGCCAGATGTCTAGCCATCTGACTTACCTAACTGACTTAAGCTATCAAGCTGGCTAGCCATCTGACTTAACTAGCCAGCTAACTAACTAGCCAGGAGGGTAACCAGCTGACTTAATTAGCTGAATTGAACAGCTAGTCTGCTGGCTAGCAAGCTGATTTGTCTAGCTAGCTACCTACCTAGTCAGCGGGCTAGACAGCTGACTAAACTACTTGACTTAGCCAGCTAGCAAGTTGACTCTCCAGCTGACTTAACTTGCTGACATCACTACCTAGCCATTTAGCTATCTAGCTGACTTAACTAGCTAGATACCTACCTTGTCAGTTGGCTGGCCATTTCTCTTAACTAGCTGAATTAACCAGCTATCCAGCTGGTTAACCAACTGAATAAACTAGCTCACTAACTAGCAAGCCAGCTGCCTAGCCAGCTGACTTAGCTAGCTGCCTTAACTAGCTAGATACCTAGCTAGCCAGCTGACTTAAATAGTTAGTTAACTAGCTAGCTATGTAGCTTGCCAGCTGACTTAAATACTTAGCTAACTAGGTAGCTACTAGCTAGCAAACTGACTTAAATAGTTAGCTGCCTAGCTAGCTAGCTGCCTTAGCCAACTACCTAACTTATTAGCTTATTCGTCATCTGACTTGCTAGATGGTGACTTAATTACCTGGCTTATCTC
>NW_006985444.1:0-1414 GCF_000164805.1 Carlito syrichta
TCACTTGGCTTATTAGTGTTGTCTGATACTTCTTGTCTTATTAATTTCTTATGATACTATTTACTTTAATACGGTCTTATGGTACTACTTGCCTTATCAGTGTCTTAAGATACTACTTTCCTTATTAGTGTCATCTGATACCACTTGCCTTATTAGTGCCTTATGATACTACTTGCCTTATTAGTGTCATCTGATACTACCTGCCTTATTAGTGTTGTCTGATACTACTTGCTTTATTAGTGTCGTCTGATACTACTTGCCTTATTAGTGTCGTCTGATACTACTTGCCTTATTATTGCCATCTGCTATTACTTGCCTTGTTAGTGTCATTTGATACTAAATGACTTTTTAGTGTCATCTGAAACTACTTGCCTTATTAGTGTACTCTGATACTTCTTACCATATTAGTGTCGTGAGATAGTACTTGGAATATTAGTGTCGTCTGATTCTACTTGCCTTATTAGTGTCATCTGACACTACTTGACTTCCTAGTGTCATCTGATACTACTTGCCTTACTACTGTCGTCTGATACTGCTTGCCTTATTAGTGTCGTCTGATACTAATTGCCTCATTAATGTCGTCTCCTACTACTTGCCTTATTAGTGTCTTATGATACTACTTGCCTTATTAGTGTCTTATGGTACTACTTGTCTTATTAGTGTCTTATGATACTCCTTGCCCTTAGTAGTTTCTTATGGTACTACTTGACTTATTAGTGTCTTATGATACTCCTTGATTAGTAGTGTCTTATGGTACTACTTGCCTTATTATTGTCGCCTGATACTACTTGACTTAGTAGTGTCATCTGATACTTCTTGCTTATTAGTGTCTTATGATACTACTTGCCTTATTAGTATCTTATGATACTACTTGCCTTATGAGTGTCACCTGATACTACTTGCCTTATTAGTGTAGTCTGATACTACTTGCCTTGTGTCTTATGATACTACCTGTCATAATAGTGTCTAATGATACTTCTTGCCTTTTTAGTGTCTTATGATACTACTTGCCTTATTAGTGTCGTCTGAACTTCTTCCCTTATTAGTGTCTTATGATACTACTTGCCTTATTAGTGTCGTCTGATACTACTTGCCTTATTACTGTCTTATGATACTAATTGCCTTATTAGAGTCTTAAGATATTGCTTGCCTTATTCGTGTCTTATGATACTACTTGCCTTATTCATGTGCCATGATACTACTTGCCTTTATCGTTTCTTCTGATACTACATATCTTAGTCATGTCTTATGATACTACTTGCCTTACTCGTGTCTTATGATACTACTTGCTTCATAAGTGTCTTATGACACTACTTGCCTTATTCGTGTCTTATGATACTACTGGCCTTATTAGTGTTGTCTGATACTTCTTGTCTTATTCGTGTCTTATGATACTACTTGCCTTATTCGTGTC
>NW_006985445.1:0-4000 GCF_000164805.1 Carlito syrichta
CTGGTGCAAGGGTAAGTCTCTGCCTGGGCGCCCACCCCTCTGCCTACCTCATTGTCAAGTGTGGACTCAAATGCTCCTCCCAAGGGCTGCCTCCAGGAAAGGGAGGGAATGACTTTCAAATCTTCAGGTGGGCAGGGATTGCTGGGCATCTCACGACTGTCTCCTTGGCACTTGGGAGGCCAAGATGGTAAGGTGGCTGCAGCCCAGGAAATTGAGACCAGGCTGAACACCATAGTAAGCCCCTACCTCAACCTTAAGCAAAACCCAGAAATCTGGGGTGTGGGCTGGCCACAATGGGAGGATCGCTTCAGGCCCAGAGTTCAAGACCAGGAAGAAAGATCAGGATGTCGAGAAAATGGAAAGCCTGTGATTGCAGCAGTTTTGGAGGCCGAGGCCGAGAAAAGAAGCCCCAGTTGGATGGTTTGAGAGCAGCCAGGACTACCTCATGAGGGAACAAAAGGGAGAGAGAGAAAAAGAAAGAAAGAAAGAAAGAAAGAAAGAAAGAAAGAAAGAAAGAAAGAAAGAAAGAGAAAGAAAGAAAGAAAATGTCACCAAATAAATCCATTCTTCTGCAAACATTCTTCCCTCATTCCTTTCCCTCCACCCCCCCCACATACAAGAGTCCCCCAAGCTTCACACTCTCTGGCCCCAACCCCTCCCATGGCTGCCCCCACTTTGGTGTGCATATTATCATGGACCCCTGGTCAGTTTCCTGCTGACTCTCCTCTACGAGGGTAGAAATTTGTCCCAGGCAGGTCGACCATCCAACTTGGAAATGAGCACATTCTGCCAAATAAGACCAAGGACACATTTCTCACCAGGGACATTTCCTCCTCCCCGTCCCATTTTTTCCTGGATAAAAAGCCAGTCACCCTGTGAATACACCATGCTCAGTTGGGAATCTATGTATGATTCTCATGTTTGTGGAGACAGGGTCTGGCTCTGTGACCCAGGCTTGGGCCTAGTGACACGACTGTTGTTTGCTGCCAGCCTCAAAATCACGGTCTCTGGCGATCCTCCTGCCTCAGCCTCCGGAGTCACCAGGATGAACGGCAACTCAACCCCAGACCCCTGTTATGATGGGTGCAGATACGGAGTTTTCCTGAGTGACCCGGGCTGTCCTTGGGAACCATTCTCTGGCCTCAGATTCTTAGAGCACTGAGAATCCATGCATGGGCCGGCCCACCAGGCTTTCTGGTTCATTTTTGATGAAGGATCAAGCCTGGACTTGGGGTCTCAGCCTCATCATCCTAGCACTTTGGCAGGCTGCGGCCAGTGGCCAGACTGATCCCATGGGCCAAGATGCACCCGGGAACCTCAGCAAGTCCTCATCTCTACACTCCATCAGAAAAGAGATGGACATGGTGGTGCATGTCTGTAGTTCCAGCTCCTCTGAAGGCTGGGGAAAGTCTTGCTGGAGCCCGGTGGGCCGAGTTTGTGGTGGCTGGGAGAGAGGCAACGCCCTCCAAACTGAGTGATAGAGAGAAATACTAACTCAAAGAAAAAAAGGAAAACGAAAAAAAAGAAGAGTATCCATTTGTGTAAGGAGTTGGAATCATCGTGAACAGTCAGAGATCATTTGGGAAGGAGGCCCTGGTCTTGGGCCTAGAGATCCCAAAAGATAGTGGATTGGCAGACAATCAGGCTGTGGCTTTGGCAGGCCGTGGTGGGGGACAGCTGGAGCCCGGGAGTTCAATAATAGCCTGGGGCACGTAGCGAGACCTCGTCACTCCCTGGAACGTGAACCCTGCAGTTGCTCATGGATGCGCACTTGGTCATGGCTACATGGGATGCAGTGGCTTCTGTCCAGGGGCGTCCCTTGGCATCACGCACCGAGACATAATGTATGAGTCAAGGCTGGGCACTGTGATTTAAGGCCATCATCCCCACACCCTGAGAGGTGGATGCAGGAAGCTGCTGAGCCCAGGGGTTGGAGAGCAGCCCAGGTGACGTGGCCAGACCTCATCTCGATGAGAGTTCCCCAAATTTGGGTAAGGCCTGATGGCCCACGGGGCCCCGGCAACCAGAGCCCAAGGCAGGAGGACTGCCTTACCCCTGAGGTCGAGGCCCCAGGATTGACAATCATGCCACTGTGCCCCAGCCTGGCACACGGAGATTCCAGCAACACAAAAGACGTCCCCCAGATGCATCATGACGGACATCCATAACTCCCCAGGGAAAGTGCGGGGGTGGGGGACGATGGTATGATTGGGAGAGGAAGGACCTCTCCACAGGCCGGAAGGTGGAAGAAAGGGCAACCAGAACCGGGACTGGTGGCAGCATTGCCGGACTGCCTTGATCGTTCTGTGCCCAATGGCCACCCTAGATCAGAACCGTCTGTTCCATGAGCTCACACGTATCTTTCCTGTGGGGCACAAATGTGGAGTGTGGAGGCAAGCATTCTAGGGCATGTGGCCGAAGGCACAGGATGAACGTGCCAGGTGGCCACCTTTGAAATCTCCCACGAATGACAGGCTGGTAAGTACATATTCCTCTCCCATCCCTGAGGTTGACTCCTCATGCTGGGTGGCCAGGGTGGTGGTGGTGGTGGTGATGGTGGTGGTGGTGGTGGTGGTGATTATTATTATTTGGAGTAAGATTCCTGTTCTGTAAGACCGGAGCACAGGGGCACGTTCACAGCCACCACGGATTCCACTGGCCACACTCTGGCGGTCCTCCCGCCTCCATGCTGGGAACAAAGGCCTGTGCCACCACGCATGGCTAATCTTTGGATTTATTTTTATAGCTGATACGCAATCTCACCCCGTGTCTCAGGATGGTGTCAAACCCGCAGCCTCCTGATGTTAATTTATCTGGGCCTCTGAAGGGCCAGGATGCCAGGATAAGCCCAGAGTCTGGCCTGTGGTTGTGGTGGTGGTTGGTATTATTATTCTGAGTTTGGAGTCTCACTCTATTGCCCAGTCCATATCGCTGGGACCCACTCTCGGCCACTGTGGCCTCCACCAACTGGGCTTCAGTGATCCTCCCACCACGGCCTCATGAGTGGCCGATTCGAAAGGCTTGCGCCAACAAGCTCGTCTCATTTGTTTGGTTTTGGTAGAGATGAGGTCTCGCCAAGGTGCCCAGGCTTGTCTAAACCCCAGAAGCTCAGGACATCCTCTTGCCTTGGCCTACCGAAGAGCCAGGATGACAGGTGTGATCTCCCGGGCCTGACCTCCAACAAATTTTGGAAACAATGGCGAGGTTCATTCCCTCCAATGACCTGGGAGCCCCGAGACTGTGGCCAGATTCACCATCTGAACCCGTCATTTGGGGAAGCACCTGCTGCATGGGCGTGTCTCTGCCGGGGGACCACCCTTCATACCACATTGTTCCCTAGGGGGGACTCGCTTATCCCTCCCATGGGACACCTCAGTGAAAGGGAGAGTGGGAGTGAGTCTCAAATCTTCGGTGCTGTGGGATGGCTGTGTGACTCAGACCTATCTCCCCGGCACTCTGGGAGGCCGAGACAGGAAGATGGCTGGAGCCTAGGAACGCGAGACTACACTCCCTGGTTTGGTTCCTGCTGGCTCTACTGTCCGAGGTGTGAAATGTGCCCCAGGCAGGCAGACACTGTAACTCGGCAACAGACCTTCTGTCAAGAAAGGCAATGGACACATGCCTCACCTGGGGATATTTCTTCCCCCCAATCCCATTTTTCTTGGCTCAACCCAAGCAAAACCTAGAAATACTTGGGTGATGGCAAGCCTCAGAGGGAGGATTGCCTCTGGCCCATAGTTCAAGACCGGAAGGAAGACCAGGATGTTGACCAAGTGGAAAACCTGTGATCACAGCAGTTTGAGAAGCCCAGGTTGTGAGGATGGCCCAAGTTGGGTAGTTTGAGAGCAGCTGGACAACCTTGTGAGAAAAGAAAAAAAGAAAGAAAGAAAGAAAGAAAGAAAGAAAGAAAGAAAGAAAGAAAGAAAGAAAGAAAGAGAAAGAGAGAGAGAAAGAGAGGGAGGGAGGGAGGAAGGAAGGAAGGAAGGAAGGAAAGAAGGAG
>NW_006985446.1:0-727 GCF_000164805.1 Carlito syrichta
AATTAGGCTAAAAACAAACACTAGTTTTCTGCTTTTCATCAGTAACAATTGGTTATTTGATATCAGTGCTTCTTATATGTGAGTTTACTGGGATACATTTTTACTAAAATTTTCTTTCAAAAAATCTGTTTTTGCAGGCCTTTCCAGGCCAAGGGACTTCTTCTGTCATGCATAGAGGACAAAAATCCTTGTATATTTTTTGAACCTAAAATACTTTACAGGGCAGCAGGTAAAGGTTTTCCTTAGTTTATACTTGTGAACATCTTTATAAGCTTTGTTTTTTATTGCTCCAAAAATTATCTTCTTTTCCTCATGAACTTGATTTATATTTTTCTTATCAAATACATTCTGATAGTTTTTTTCTATATTTCATTTTTTCTCAGGTGTCAATTTTATATTTGGGTAAAAAAATCCATTCAGCCATTTTCTATTTGTCTTGTGGAAACAGAGAAGCAGTTCGAAGTGGTAGCAAGAACAAAAGGACTATGCTTAACTACTTAGTAGGTACTTAGTAAATGTGGATTGAATTAAAGAGTAAATGAGCTCATTTTGCTAAATATTGTCTAAATGCCCCATTAGCTAACATGGCCGCAAAGGTCTTTCTTCATCTAGCTGAGATGCTTTTCATTGTGAAGGGAGGCAGTGTTAGCAATTAAGCTGTGCTGTCATGTCTATGCTAGGTTGACTGACTGAAGCAAGTGAGATGTTCAGTCACCCCCCTTTCATC
>NW_006985447.1:0-1040 GCF_000164805.1 Carlito syrichta
GAGGTTTGCTTTACAATTAGGATGGTTCAGTTCATCATTAGGCAATATACTCTCAATCTAGGATCATGAAGGAATTATCACCAGAATCACCTAAGCCCAAAACCTGGGGTTCTCCCATTCTACCTCACTGCCTCTTTACCTTCTATCAAACCAGTTCCCAAAATTGGTCTGCCCTACCTTTACAACCTTTCTCTCCATCCTCTCTGTTCTTGCTATAGCCCAGGTCCTCAGTGGTTCTAAGAGGACTGCAAATCCTCTCTCTGACTTTGTACATGTGCTCTTATCACCCAATCTCCAGACCAGCAGTCTCCAAATTAAAGTGAAGGGTGCATCAAGAGACCAAAGTCTGCATATTTAATGATGCTGTACCTAAAACCTTTATAAATGTATATGGTTGCACTTGTACTATCTCCATTTGGTCCTCTTTGAGTCTACTTGATCCGTAATCAATTTGCTAAGCGAGTGTTTGTAATTCCTTTTGTGCACACACTGAACAAGAAATAGGGGTTTTGGAAGGGAGATGGAGTGATGTGATTGAGTTTGCTGGCAGATGAGTGATGGGAACATCTGCATATTTGACTGGATTAAGACATGCAGCCCTGCACTCTCTCTCTTACCCTCTGAAAGCTGGCAATTTTGGGAGAAAGACCTGTGTAAAGCAGGCTACCCTCGTTTGTAGACTCTAGCATACTTTTCCTGAGAAGGACCATTCCCAGAATCAAACTACCATGGGGCATTCTGTTATACAGTTGAATTATAAAGTCAGAATATTTGTCATCTTAACAATGGAAATGTAGTGTATTTATTTTATGTGTAAAATTCTGTAGGGTAATTCTTATGCACAGTGTAGTTTGAAAACAGCTAAATTAGATGTAAAAGGAATGAAAAGAATTCAATGTGCAGAAAGTGTATGGATATTTAAACCATTGTTCCCTTAAACTATCATGGTCCTGAAGGTGAAAAGGGATGTGTGGTGAATTTGACAGCATCTTTCCTGCATACATGGTTAACTCCATGTTATCTAGCATTTATACCAATTA
>NW_006985448.1:0-756 GCF_000164805.1 Carlito syrichta
AGCCCTGTCTCCCCAGTTGTTGAGAGGGCTGATAGCTGATGGCACTTAGCTGATTGTCTTTGGGATTTGCCTTTGAGTGAAGAGTTTGTCTTGTCCAGGATCACATCCGTTTTCAGGTAAAGACTATGTTCAGTGGCTGGTCATGCAGGGTTATAAAGGTCCAGCTGTCTACTTCAACTCAATTCAGCACAACTCTACAGGGCTCTCTCAACTCTTGATCTCCCTGTAGGATTGGCTGAGACCTTTGCTGCAACTCCATTGCATCTCAACTTCTCCCCTCCATCCCCCCTAATCTACCCCACTCTGCTTCCCAGGGTCCCTCAGGTGTGTTGATTCTGAGCACGCTCTGCAATAAACCTCCTACTGCCATCTCAAAGTCTACTCCTGGGGAAACTGGCCAGTAACCCTGTCTTTAAGTAAAACTGGAGTCCTTTCCTAATCAGCTGGATCACAGTTATCTAAAAATATCCTTGATTAGTGTTATATTCCATTCAGAATGGCCTCTTTGAGACAGGCAAGAACTAAGCCAGAACTGTATTTGGTAGAGGGACGGTTGGGGGCCAAAAAGCATGCAGGAGGAGGAGGAGGTGAGGTTCTGGTAGTGGATGAAAGAGCAGATAGAGTTCTAAGTGCTAAGAACAAATCCCTGGGTGCTGATCAGGTGGATACTTGCACTAAATTCAGATACACGGCAGCCTCAAGCAAACTGTAAAATAGACAACATTTGTTCTACTTTCCAGTACCTTTTACTCCATG
>NW_006985449.1:0-781 GCF_000164805.1 Carlito syrichta
CAGGGCATTCTTCCCATGTGTCTCTGTCTGCATGTGACATTTTCTTCTTCTGGTAAGAACACCAATCGCATAGGGCAAAATCACATCCTAACAACTTCATCCTAATTGGATTACAATGACCCAGTTTCCAAATACAATATCATTCATGGGTACTAGAGGTCAGAACTCAACATATCATTTTGAGAGACACAATTCAAACCATAACAGGTAAATATATATAATATATATATAACGTACACATTTATGCCTTTATCATATTTATGAATTTGAAATTTCAGTGGGAAAAATAAAACTTTCACTATTAATCCATCAATTCCAAGTAATTTCAAAGAAAACTCCAACAGAGTTGTGTGGAGGCATGAATTGCATATAATATGGTAAGTTGACTCTAAGATTTACGTGGAAGTGTGGATGCAAAGTGCTACTAATACTTAATCAGTAAAATAAGTCCCCCTTTAAGAAGGAAAGGGGGTTTTAATTAAACATTCAAGTAAACATTCAAGTAAATTTCTTAGCCCAAGAAATACTTTGTTTATTCAAGTGCAATGATGTAAATCCATGTACTGATAAAAAAAATCTGGAGGTTATATAACCTCAGGACCTAATTAAGGAGCTCAGGATTGTTGAAATAAATGAAAACAAAGCTTCCAAGTAGGAATATCACAAGTCAGATAATGTAACTATATACTATGATGTCTATGTTATAAGTGAGAGATAGAATGGGCTATTTAAATAATCATTAAGTAAATCATAAGCAAAAGAGAAAACAAGTTTCTGTCTG
>NW_006985450.1:0-813 GCF_000164805.1 Carlito syrichta
CCTGGTGGAACTCAAATCACTCTACAAAAAAAGATACCTGCACACGTATGTTTGTTGCAGCTGTATTCCCAATAGCAAAAACATGAAACCAACCACCTTGCCCAATGAACCTGGACTGGATTTTAAAAATGTGGTACATATACACAATGGAATATTATGCAGTCATAAAAAAGGACAGCCATATGTACTTCACAGCAAATTGAATGGATTTAGAGTCAATCATACTCAGTGATCTATCACAGAAACAAAGAACAGGGTACCATGTGTTTTGACTCATAAGCGGAGCTTGAACAATTATTATAATATTATAAGAAAGGGATTGGCAAACTGGGAATCTCCAGTGGAAAACTGTCAGGGAAGGGGGGGTGGAAACTTCTGAGGGAGGGAGGGGCATACCTCATCAACAAGGGTACCTGCATAATCAATGTTTGTATATCTAACCCCGAATTGTACCCCACATCTTTATAATAAAAAAAAATATTTTTTGGATGGTGATAAGTAGGAGTCTTGTTTTAATCTGTATGTGATCAGCCAGCATTCCCAGCATCATTTACTGAATAAGTAATTCTCTCCCTAGTGGTTGTCAGTGGAGGCTTTGTCAAAGATGTGGAGTGAGAAATTGAGGTTTTGCTTCTAGAATCTCTGTGTTCCATTGGTCTATGTGTCTGTTCTTGTACCAATGCCAGGATGTTTTGGTTTATTTTGGACTAATAATAAAGTTTAAAGTCTGAAGTGTGATGCCTTCTGCTTTGTTTCTTTTGCTGAGGAGTGTTTTGGCTATTTGTGGTCATTTATTATTCTATGTGAATTTTT
>NW_006985451.1:0-2934 GCF_000164805.1 Carlito syrichta
TAAGTCAGCTGTCTAGCAAACTGACTGGCTAGGTAGTGACCTAGTTAAGTCAGGCAGCTAGTCAGCTGGCTAGGTAGGTATGTAAGCTAGTTAAATCAGCTGACTATCCATGTTGCTAGAGAGGTAGAGGGCTAGTTAAGTCAGCTGGCTAGCCGCCTGGACATCTAGTTAAGTCAGATAGTATAGTCAACTGGCCAGCTGCCTAGCTCGTTAAACAACTAGTTAATTAAGCTAACTAACCAGCTGCCTAGCTATTTAAGTCACCTCATTAAGTCAGTTGGCTAGCCAGCTCGCTAGCTAGTCAAAAAGCTAGTTAAGTCAGATGTCTAGACAGCTTACTAGCTAGTTATTTCAGCTAGTTAATTAAGCTTGCAGGCTAGGTAGATAGCTAGTTAAGTCAGCTAGTTATATCAGCTAGCTAGCTAGTTAAGTCAGCTGGTTAAGTTGCCTAGCTAGTCAGTTAGGTAGCTATGTAGCTAGATAGTTATTTCAGCTAGTAAGTCACCTGACAAGTTGTGTAGCTAGCTAGTTAAGTCTGTTAGTTAATCAGCTGGCTAGCCAGCAGCCTTGTGTAGCTAGCTAGTTAAGTTTGTTAGTTAATCAGCTGGCTAGGCAGCAGCCTTGCTGTGTAACTACTTTGTTAAGTGAGTTGGCTAGCCAGCTGGCTAGCTACTTAAGTCACCTAGTTATGTCAGCTAGCTAGCCAGCTGTTTAGCTAGCTAGCTGGGTAGTTAAGTCAACTGGAAAGCCAGCGAGATATGTAGGTAGCTAGCTATTTAAGTCAACTGGTTAGCCACCTCTCTAGCTAGTGATGTCTACTAGTTAAGTCAGCAGGCTAGCCACCTGGGTATCTAGTTATGTCAGCTAGTTGAGTCAGTAGGCTAGACAGTTGGCTAGCTAGTTAAGTCAGCTAGTTAATTCAAGTGGCTAGCCAACTGTCTTGCTAGGTAGCTCACTGGTTATATCAGCTGGCTAGCCAGCTGGCTAGTTTAAGTCAGGTATTTAAGTCAGCTGGCTATCCAATTGGCCAGGTAGGTAGCTAGGTAATTAAGTAAGCTGGCTTGCCGGCTGGCTAGCTAGTTAATTCAGCGAGTTAAGTGACCTGGCTAACCGGCTGGCTTGTTAGGTAGCTAGCTAGTTAAGCCAGCTGGCTAGTTGGATGGCTATCTGGTTAAGTCAGCTAGTTAAGTAAGCTTGTTAGCCGACAGGCTATCTAGGTGGCTGGCAAGTTAAGCTGGAGGGTTAGCAGACTGGTCAGTTAGGTGCCCGCTAGTTAAGGCAGCTGGCTATCTGGCTAAACAGCAGGGTGCCTGGCTAGTTAATCCAGCTGGCTATCTGACTCTCCATTCATCCAGATGACTATTTAAGCCTGCTGGCTATCCACCTGGTCAGCCCACTAGCTAAGTAGCCAGCCAGTTAGCTAGCTAGTTAAGCCAGCTGGCTAGCCTTGCAGACAACCAGTTAACTAACTCATCAAGTCAGCTGGCTAGTCAGCTATCCAGCAATGTAGTTAGTCAGCTAGTTAATCAGCTAGCTAGCCAGCTAACTAGTTAAGTCAAACAGCAACTCAGCTAACTATTCAGCTAGCTAGTGAAGTCAGCAAGCTAGAGAGTTAGATACCTTGTTTGGTAGCTAGTTATGTCAGCTAGATAGCCAGCTAGCTAGTCAGCTAGCTAGTTAAGTCAGCTGTCAAATCAGTTAGTTACTTAGCTAACTAGTCGGCTAGTAACTCAGCTATCTGGTCAGATAGCTAGTGGGCTGGCTCGCTTTCCATCAGGTCAGCAATTTAGTCAGCTCGATTGCCTGCAAACTGGTCAGCAAACTAGTCAGCTCACTCGCCAGCCAACAGGTCAACTAACTTGTCAACTTGCTCGCAGGCCAGCTAACTAGTCGACTTGCTCACCAGCTGAAGAGTTATATAAGCTCACCAGTCAGCTCACTTGTCGGCCGACTATTTAAGGTAACTCACATGTCGGGTCACTTGCCAGCCGACTAGTTTAGTCAGCTCATTGGATGACTCATTTGCCAGCTAACTAGTTAACTCTTCTGACCATTCGGCTCACTCACTAGCTGACTAAAGTCACCTGACCAGTCAGCTCACTCACCAGCTGAATAGTTAAGTCAGCTGAACAGTCTGCTCACTCACAGACCGTATAGTTAAGTCAGCTGACCAGTCAGGCTCACTTGCCAACTGACAAGTTAAGTAAGCTAAATGGTCAGCCGACTAGCCTGCCAACTATTTAAGTCAGCTAACCAATCGACAGATTACTCGGCCAACTAGTCAGCAGACAAGTTAGGTCAGCTAACTTGTGGGCCGACACATTAGATCAGCTAATGGTCGACCAATTAGTCAGCCGACTAGTTAGGTGAGCAAACTAGCCAGCCTACTAGTTAACAGAGCTAACTTGTGGGCTAACTCATCAGTCAACTAATTAACTAAGCTAACTAGTTGGTCAACTAGATGGCCGATTGCTTAAGCCAGCTAACAAGTCAGCCGAGTAGTCAGCCAACGTGTTAAAACAGATAAGAATCCGTCTATATCACCCACCAAGTTAAGACACCTAGCTAACTCGTTACCCAACTAATTAAGACAGATAGTTAACTCGTTTACCAAATAGTTCATACAGTTAGGTACCTCATTAACCAACTTGTTAAGTCAGCTAGCTATCTCTTTAGCCAACTAGTAAAGTCAGCTAGCTAACTCAGTTAGCCAATTAGCTAGGTAGCTAAGTCAGCTAGCTAAGACAGCTAGCTCACTAGTTCGCTAACTATTTAAGTCAGCTACTAAAGCCTGCCACCTAGTTTGCTAACTTGTTAAGTCAGCTAGTTATGCAGCCAGCTAAATAGTTAGCTAACTATTTAATTCAGGTAGTTAAGTCAGCTAGCTAACTAGTTAAGTCAGCCAGTGAAGTCAGTTAGCTAAGTAGTTAAGTC
>NW_006985452.1:0-646 GCF_000164805.1 Carlito syrichta
GTTTAGTCAGTTCATTAAGTCAGTAGTATAGCAAGCTGGCAAGCTGGTTAAAAAGCTAGTTACATCAGATGGGTAGCCAGTTGGCTCGCTAGTTATTTCAGCTAGTTAAGTCAGCTGGCTAGATAGGAAACTAGCTAGCTAAGTCAGCTAAATATCTCAGATACTAGCTAATTATGTAAGCTAGTTAAGTCATCTAGCTACATGAAAGCCTGCTAGTTAACTAGCTAGTTAAATCAGCTAGTTCAGTGAGCTGGCTAGCTGGGTAGCTAGCTACTTAAGGCAACTAGTTAAGACAACTGGCTAGCTAGTTAAGTCAGTTAGCAAAGTCAGCTGACTAGCCAGCTGCCTAACAGAATAGCTAGCACGTTAAGTCAGCTGGCTAGCCAGCTTGCTACCTAGTTAAATCACCTACTTAAGTCAGCTCGCTTGCCAGCAGGTTAGCTAGGTAGTTAGGTAGATAAGTCAGCTGGTAAGCCATCGGGTTATGTAGGGAGGTAGCTAGTTAAGTCAGCTGGCAAGCCATTAGTTGAATAGTTACATCAGCTAGAAATGTCAGCTGGCTGTCCAGCTGTCTAGATAGGTAGCTAGCTATTTAAGTCTGCTGGCTATCCAGCTGACTAGTTCGTTAAGTCAGCAAGTTAAGTCA
>NW_006985453.1:0-776 GCF_000164805.1 Carlito syrichta
AAATTTTTCTCTCTACATATTTAATCAAAAATAGCTAAAATAAGCATTTGGCACTTTAAACATTCCTCCTGGAAATCTTTTTTTTTTTTTTTTTTTTAGTTGGAGTCTCACTCAGTCACCCAGACTGGAGTGCAGTGGCTGCTCCCAGCCATTGCAGCCTCAACCTGCTGGGCTCTGGCGATCCTTCCGCCTCAGCCTTCCAGTAGTTGGAACTACAGGCACATGCTACCACACCTGGCTAATTTTTTGATTTATTGTAGGGATGAGGTCTCACCTGCCCAGGGGGGTCTCGAACCCACAGGCTCCTCCTGGAAATCTTTTCAGCCAAATCTGATTCCTTCCCATTTTCCATGTTTTCACAGACAATATGGCCAAACTTTTTGTTACAACCATAACATATGTTGCCTTCTTGCCAATCTTCGTAAATAATAGCTTCCCTTGCTTCCATCTTAGACTAATGTCCTGCAGATCTGCTTACAGCTAGGCTTCAGGATGAGGACATGTTTTAGGTATGTGTTATGACTGAACACCACTTCTAAATAACGTATCTGTTCCAGTTATCTGATACCACAAACAGCATTATTGTAGCCTAAGATACTATTTCTTTTCATGTGTTTAAACTTTGAAGACAGTTGATGAAGCACAATACTAAGATTGGGTCACCATAGTCTGGAAGAGTAGTTTGGGAAATACTATGATTTACCTAGAGTAATAGAGAGAAAGTACATATTTTATTGTTTCCTAACTCTGTTTTGTTCAGTAATGCTGTAGTTGAG
>NW_006985454.1:0-687 GCF_000164805.1 Carlito syrichta
ATTGAAATGCAAGAGTTGATCCCTGTCATACGGTTCTTACAGAGTTGTCCCTGTTTGTTGTCTTTCTTTGGGTTTTGGAGTTGGTTCATGTGTGTTTTTAATCTTTTGCCTGTACTCTTGTGAAGAATGCTGTTTTTCTTTTTTATTTTTCTTCTGTGTTCAGTACTGTCTTAAGTGTTTCTTGTAGAGGTGGTCTGGTGGCAGCGTAGGTTCTTAGGGATTGGATATCTTGAAAACATTTCAATTCTCCATCACTAATGAAGCTTAGTTTGGCTGAGTAGGTTATTCTTCGTTGAAATTGTTTTTCTTTCAGAACTTTGAAGATAGGGCTCCAGGCTGTCCTGGCCTGCAGGGTTTCTGTGGATAAATCTGCTGCTATTCTAATTGTTTTTCCCTGGTATGTAGTCTGGCCTTTTTCTATTGCTGCCTTTAGGATTTTTCCTTTTATAGCTACTTTGTTTAGGCGAATTATTATGTTTCTGGGAGTTGGTATTCTCATTTGTTGTCTTGCAGGGGTTCTCTGAATCTCTTGTGTTTGAATTTTTTCATCCTTAATGAGATGAGGGAAGTTTTCTTGAATGATTTCATGAAATGTTTGTTCCAGTGTGGCTTCTGTTTCTCTCTCTGCCTCAGAGCCCAATTACTCTTAGGTTTGGTCTCTTGCAGTGATCATTCATCCCTTACAGG
>NW_006985455.1:0-770 GCF_000164805.1 Carlito syrichta
AGCTTCAAAACAACAAAATTAAAGAAGAAAGATAAAGAGGGAAAAGTTGTTATTTACAAGTGAGGAAGAATCAATGACAAAATACAAGAAATCCTCAGAATCTTAACAAGATAGCACCCAAAAAAATCTTCTATAAGTGCACAAACAATATATTAAGCCCCCAAGAATGACCTGTCCTTGATGGCAGTCACAGAACTTGGAGATTGGATAGCCAAAATTAATAAAGAGAACCATAAAAAACTAGAAACAGAACTCATCAAAGTCATATAGGAAATAAAAGCAGAGTTGGCCAATTTCAGAAAGGCCCATTCTAAAACGCTGGAAATAAAAAATGTCCTCCTGGAATTTAAAAGCACAATGCCAGTTGGGCTCAGTGGCTCAGCCTGTAATCCCACGCCTTTGGGAGGCTGAGGTGAGTGGATTGCCTGAGCCTGCGGGTTTGCCCGGGCAACTTGGTGAGACCTCATCTGTACAATAAATCAAAAAGTTAGCCGGGTGTGGTAGCGCGCGCCTGTAGTTCCAGCTACTTGGAAGGCTGAGGCGGAAGGATCGTCAGAGCCTGGCAGGTCGAGGCTGCGGTGGCCAGGAGCGACCACTGCACTCCAGTCTGGGCGACTAGAGTGAGACTCCAACTCAAAAAAAAAATAAAAGCACAATGCCAAGTATAAGCAGCAGAATCTAAAAGGCAGAGGAATGAATTTCAGAGCTTTAAAACTAAAATATGAAAGTAACCCAGTGTGTAAAAATATAAAAGGAACTCAAAAAGAATA
>NW_006985456.1:0-847 GCF_000164805.1 Carlito syrichta
AAAATGACAAAGTTCTAAAAAACAAAAGCAAAACAAGTCAGCAATTAAAGATATTTCTAATATGCACTGTCCTTTATTTTTAAGTCTCAAGAGTGATATCTAAATTACATGCTATTAAGTATTCATAAGAGATATTTTCCAAGAACCAACTTACCTTGATTATTTCAAATTTTCATATATCTGGATGTTCAAATTTTCTCTCTGTCATAAGAAGCTTTGGACTAATAACTAGATGTGTTTATAATGAAAAGAATGAATCCAGAATTGAGAGAACTGGGTATCCTTATACAGGCCTGACCAATAACTTCCCAAACAATCTCAAGCAAGACCTGCGCCTCAATTTTTTCAGCTTACTTTGACTATGTAAAGTTATATTATTTTATATTTTAGTGTATTAGTTTACCTTATTATGTGTTTCTTGATTTATAGAACTGTATAATAAAATCCATTGAAGAGTGTAGAATTTAAAATGTTCTTTCTCTGTGATATAACAAAATTATACGTATATGTATATATGCACACATTTATATCTATCTATCTACCTATCTATCTATCTATCTATCTATCTATCTATCTATCTATCTATCTATCCATCTAAGTTTAGGTCTTAAAAACAGTATCCTCTCTTTGCCTAAATATTCTCCTTTACTTGGTCCTTCTTGCAGAGAAAAAACCATAATCTGTATAATATATCATGTGATCATGTCATGTTAAATATCTCCCATATATTTTTGTTATTAGTGTAATAATGTTCATGCCATAGAACTTAGTAAAACTTGTCAACCCCCTTATCTCAGTGTATAATATTTGAATTAGGGTCCTGATTCCAGATTCTTTTCCACTATTT
>NW_006985457.1:0-759 GCF_000164805.1 Carlito syrichta
GCAATCTATTTTAACAATGTTTTTTAGCCCATTATATATAAATGTTACAATTTCAACACATAAGCAATATCAAAAAAGTATTTAATGAAACAGCAAGAAGGCCAGAGTGGCTAAAACATAGCAGTGGATTTTGAAGTTAGCAGAGGATAAGGTACAAATCTGGCAAAGAACCAGATTGTACAGGACACTGCAGACAACAGTGATGGAGTGGAATCTTCCTTCCTTCCTCCCTTCCTTCCTTCCCGCCCTTTCCTTTCCTTTCCCTTTCCCCTTTTCTTCCTTCCTTCCTTCCTTCCCTTTCCTTTCCTTTCCCTTTCCCCTTTTCTTCCTTCCTTCCGTCCTTCCTTCCTTTCTTTCTTTCTTTCTTTCTTTCTTTCTTTCTTTCTTTCTTTCTTTCTTTCTCTCTCTCTCTCTCTCTCTCTCTCTCCCTTTCTTTCTTTCTTTCTTTCTTTCTTTCTTTCTTTCTTTCTTTCTTTCTTTCTCCTTGCTCAACAGAAACTCCTTAGTTGCCAGACACTGCTGGAAAAAATTACATAACTGTATTGCTTGGACTTACTGCATATTTACCATTTCCAACCTCAACTTGGTCCTTAGTACAGCTTGGCAATCCTTTTTCTTTCTTTCTTTCTTTCTTTCTTTCTTTCTTTCTTTCTTTCTTTCTTTCTTTCTTTCTTTCTTTCTTTCTTTCTTTCTTTCTTTCTTTCTCCTTGCTCAACAGAAACTCCTTAGCTGCCAAAGACTGCTGGAAAAAAATTACAT
>NW_006985458.1:0-731 GCF_000164805.1 Carlito syrichta
CAGGATGTGCTTCCTGATCTGCAAAATGGAGCCAGCAGCTCTATACTAGACAGCCATGACAGGGACAAAAGAGAGGCGTGAGTGTGGCCATGTCCAGGTATGACACTGCACAGCAAAGGTTGCTCTGGGGGTTACAGCACCCTCCCTATAGGCCTTTTTTGAGTCAGGGTCTTGCTCTGTCACCCAGGCTGGAGTGCAGTGGTGTCACAGCTCACCACCGCCTATACCTCCTGGGCTCAGATGATTCTTCCAAGTAGCTAGGACTTCAGGCATGAACCACCAATTGAGGTGATTTTTTTTTTTTTTTTTTTTGAGTCGGAGTCTCAATCTGTCACCCAGACTGGAGTGCAGTGGCTGCTCCCGGCCACCGCAGCCTCGCCTGCTGGGCTCCGGTGATCCTTCCACCTCAGCTCCCGAGTAGCCGGAATTACAGGCGTGCGCTACCATGCCCGGCTGATTTTTTGATTTATTGTAGAGATGAGGTTTTGCTGCCCAGGCGGGTCTCGAACCCGCGGGCTCAGGCAATCCACTCACCTCAGCCTCCCAAAGGCACGGGATGACAGGCTTAGCCACCGAGCCCGGCTTGAGGTGATTTTTTTCAATTAAAAAAAAAATTGTAGAGATGATGTCTCATATGTTGCCCAGGCTGGTTTTGAACTTCTGGGTTCGAGTAATTGTCCCACCTTGGTCTCCCATGTGTTAGGATTACAGGTGTGAGCCACTGTGCCTGG
>NW_006985459.1:0-637 GCF_000164805.1 Carlito syrichta
AATAACCCCATGTTTTTAATTAATCTAAATTTGCGACTCTCAAGGAAAATCAGCTATGATAAGACTTTGGGCTCCTGACAAAACTGTTAAAACAATGTTAAAATGGAAAGATTTTCTTACAGGTCAATGGAAGGGGCCTGATGTCCTTTTAACATGTGGGAGAGGTTATACTTGTGTTTTTCCCCATAACCTACCCTCAACTTTTTGGGTACAGGATCATCTAAGACATGACCAACCCCCCACCCCATCGAGGTACAGTCAGAGGAGACATAAATCACGCCTTCAGTCTGAGTCAGATGCAGATGATGAAGAGGTGTTGGTGCCAAAGCTGAAACGTCTCACCATTCAACAACCACTTTCTCCTCCACCAACTTGACCAATGTCATCTCAGCATTCGTCATCTCCCAGTCCTCAACCCAGACATTACAAGCAAACTATTTTGACTAGACAGTGCAGACCATGCACGTGGGTGCAAATCAAGGCACTCACCCACGATGCTGAGGATCTGGTTCACTCTCAAAACACTTCTCTCACTCCCTTTACTGTTTTTCTTGCTATGCTGGGCTATTATAGCATGCCAGGGAGAGTTGTATTTATTTCGAAAAATATCTTATTGGTCTTATATCCCAAACACTCC
>NW_006985460.1:0-731 GCF_000164805.1 Carlito syrichta
CATTTCAGAATTGTTTAGCAATGGTTTTTACCCAGGAGTCTGGGGCAGTAGAACACGACAACTGAGGACATGGTCTTTAAAGTCAGACCAAATTGCATTTTGCAGTCTTTTTTTTTTTTTTATAAAAAACTGCTTACTAAGTGTGTGGACAAGGGAAAGTTATTCAGCCTCTATGGGCCTTAGATTTCTACTACATCAAGTGGGAGATAATAATACCTTCTTATAGGGCTATAAGGAATCAAACTATTCTAATATACTTAACTATAAAATAGCCTTGTTGCAATAATTGCAACAAAAAGCACAAAAAAATTAACTTGAAAAATATATTTGGCATAGTTCAAAGAAAACCTAGGTTATATGGTAGATACAAAAACCACTTTGGGGAATCTTGGAGAAAATAGACACTCAGCCAGTCTTTCACCAGAGCAGCTATTACTGGGATTTGGTGAACAGGCTTGTTTGACTTCCTGTAAAAAAAAAAGTTATATATATTAAGAAGCTGGGAGCACTGAAAACAATCAGTAATTTAAAATAGAAGCCCTAAATTAAAATGACAATGGGCAGGCACTCCTACTTGCAGGTGCTTATTTGTGCTTGAGTAGCTTGTCTCATGTAACTTAAGAATGAGTGGTCTAGAGTTTTAAATTTAATATTTTTTCCCAGCAGGGCTGAAAAGGCCAGGTTAGATGGTGTGATGATATCTCTAAAGTGTTAACACAGTGTCCAGCATA
>NW_006985461.1:0-761 GCF_000164805.1 Carlito syrichta
AGCGGGTCTTGAACCCGTGGGCTCAGGCAATCCACTCACCTCAGCCTCCCAAGGCTCGGGATTACAGGCTGAGCCACCGAGCCTGGCTTATTTATATTTTTATTTTTGGGAAGCACAGACAGGCTTCTTTATTCCAAGGATCGGATCTTGCAAGATCTAACATTTCCACCTCCAAGCATTCTCCACTTGTCTATCCAGTTTACTTGATAGAAGTCGTGGTTCCTCCTCCCATCCTGCTTTAGACTTTCCCCCATCCTTCTTCAACTCTGCAGTGGGATGACTGAAACTATGGGAAAGAGAGCAAAGTAGCTTTCTCACTAGTGGCAGCCACTAGTACTGACTTATCTCTGAAGTTTTATCCCCCAAATTCAAAACTCCTTCTTATTCTTCACCCCTATTCAATAATCAAATGGTCCAGGGCAGCAAGAGACATTACTGAAAATCAAGACTTAAGAGTATCATCTAACGTTCCAGAGCCATTACCCAGCCAAGAGGCAATTCCATTCTTAACTTTCTACCCACCTGACCCACACCAGAAACGGTACCCATTAATCAACCTTTTATTTTTTTATTTTTTTGAGTTGAAGTCTCACTCCATTGCTCAGACTGGAGTGCAGTGGCATGCTCACAGCCACCCGTGTTCATCTGCTGGGCTCTGGCAAGCCTTCTTCCTCAAGCTTCCAAGTAGCTGGAACTAAAGATGCATGCTACCATGCCCAGCTAATTTTTATTTATTGTAGAGATGTGGTTTTGTCAAGTTG
>NW_006985462.1:0-626 GCF_000164805.1 Carlito syrichta
CCAGGTACTGTTTTAGGCTCTGAGAATACCGTATCAAGTCTTTGGTCTAAATGGAGGAGAAGAAAGGGGTACTAAGAAAACATAAAACAGAAGAACTAGAATTATTCTGAGGTCCAGAAAGGCTTCTGTGAGGATGTTTGGAGATCTTGTTGGAAATCTTTTTGTTACAAGTGACAGAAAACCCAACTCAAAGTGGCTCAACAACTAAAATGGAATTTGTTGGTATATGAAATTGAAAAATCCATAGGTATATCTAACTTCAGGCAAGAATTGAGTCACTAGCCTGAATAACATCTCTAAGAACTTGAATTTTCTTGGCTCTGCTATCTATGATGACAATTTTTTCCCTAAGGCCTAGCAGCTTCTTCCTCTCCCTTGTGCCCTCAAATTGCTTTGGCAGCTGCAAGTTTCACACACTGGTACCATTATACTATCCCAAGAAATAGAGTTTCTTCCAGTAGTTCTTGTACAAGCTCTGATATCCATTCTCTTTCATTGACCTGAAGAGGTTTACTTTTTTCCTATCCTTTAGGCAACTCTCTATTCTCATGGAAATGATTGACACAATCTCTTTAGCTAATCAGAGTAGATAAATTATGACTATAAATAGAGTAAGGTGAATTTTC
>NW_006985463.1:0-634 GCF_000164805.1 Carlito syrichta
CCTCACTCACTGGCCCACTAGTTAAGTCAGCTGACCAGTTGGCTCACTCACAGATTGACTAGATAAGTCAACTCACCTGTCAGCTCACTTACTGGCTGACTAGCTAAGTCAGCTAACCGGTCTGCCATCTAGCCGGCAAACTAGACAAGTCAGCTAACCAATCGGCCGACTATTCAACCAACTTGAAAGCTGACAAGTTAGCTCAGTTAACTAGTCAGTCGACAATTTAGGTCAGCTAACTAGTCGACCGACTAGTCGGCTGACATGTTAAGTCAGTTAACAAGTTGGCCGAGTAGTCAGCTAATATGTTAAACCAGCTAAGTAGCCTGCCTACTCAACCAAAAATTTAAGTATCCTTGCTAACTCTTTAACCAACTAGTTAAGACAGCTAGCTAACTCGTTTACCAATGAGTTAAAAAATTAGCTAACTCATTAACCAATTCGTTAAGTCAGCTAGCCATCTCGTTATCCAACTAGTTAAGTCACCTACCAAAGTCAGCTAGCTAGCTAAGTCAGCTAGATCACTAGATAACTATTTAAGTCAGCTACTTAAATCTGCTACCTAACCAGTTTTGTTAATTATTAAATCAGCTAGATATTCAGCTAGTTAAATAGTTAGGTAACTATTTAATTT
>NW_006985464.1:0-802 GCF_000164805.1 Carlito syrichta
GTCAGTCGACTAGCTGGACAACTAGTTAGCTGGCCAAACTATTCAGCCTACTAGTTAGCTGAGGTAACTTGTCAGCTGAAAAGTGGGCCAACTAGTTGGCCGATTGGTTAGCTTAGTTAACTACTTGACTGTCTAGTCCGTCTACAGGCTAGCTGACTTAACTAGCCGGCCGGCGTGTGAGCCAACTGGTCAGCTGAATTAAATAGCTGACCAGTGAATGAGCTGACTGGTCAGCTGACTTTAGTCAGCTGGCGAGTGAGTTTTCTCGTCCAAAGACTTACCTAGTCAGGTGGCGAGTGAGCTGTCAGTGGAGCCAACATAACTACTCGGCCTTCAAGTGAACCAAAAAATGATCTGCCTTAACAAGTAAGCTGATGAGCGAGCCTACCAGTGAGCTGACTTAACTACATGACTGGCGAGCAAGCCAAATAGTTAGCTGTCCTGTTGGCCTGCAAGCAAGCTGACAAGTGAGTTGGTGTGTTGGCTGGCGAGCAAGCTGACTAGCTAGTTGACCTGTTGGAAAGCGAGTCCACTAGTTAGCTGACCAGCTAACAGTGTTGGTAACCAACTAGTTAACTGAGTAACTAGCTCATTTGCTAGCAGACTTAACTAGCTAGCTGACTATCAAGCTGACATAACTAGCTAGCTTACAAGCTATATATCTGTTTAGATAGCTGACTTAACTAGTTAGTTTACTGGGTTAGTTAGCTGGCTAGCTGACTGAACTATCTAGCTTACTAGCTGACTTGCTAGCTGACTTAACTAGAGAGCTGACTAGCAACCTGACTAGCTGGCTGACTTA
>NW_006985465.1:0-849 GCF_000164805.1 Carlito syrichta
ACAAACATTTCATGAAATCATTCAAGAAAACTTCCCTCATCTCATTAAGGATGAAAAAGTTCAAACACAAGACATTCAGAGAACCCCTGCAAGACAACAAACGAGAAGACCAACTCCCAGACACATAATAATTCGCCTAAACAAAGTAACTATGAAAGGAAAAATCCTAAAGGCAGCAAGAGAAAAAGGCCAGACTACCTACCAGGGAAAACCAATTAGAATAGCAGCAGATTTATCCACAGAAACCCCTCAGGCCAGGAGAGCCTGGAGCCCTATCTTCAAAGTTCTAAAAGAGAAACAATTTCAACCAAGAATAACCTACCCAGCCAAACTAAGCTTCATAAATGAGGGAGAATTGAAATCTTTTCCAGACATCCAATCCCTAAGAACGTACGCCGCCACCAGACCACCTCTACAAGAAACACCTAAGAAAGTACTGAACACAAAAGAAAAAGAAAAAAGAACAACAGCATTCTTCACAAGAGTACAGGCAAAAGATTAAAAACACACATGAACCAACTCCAAAACCCAAAGAAAGACAATAAATAAACAGGAACAACTCTGTAAGAACCTTATGACAGGGATCAACTCTTGCATTTCAATCATTAGCCTAAATGTGAACGGACTAAATGCACCACTGAAAAGACATAGATTGGCAAAACGGATAAAATATCATCAGGCAACAATCTATTGCCTTCAAGAGACTCACCTCACTAGAAAGGACACCCACAGACTCAAAGTAAGAGGATGGGAAACAAACTTCCAGGCGACGGAATACAAAAGAAAGGAGGAGTAGCCATCTTATTTCAGACAAAATACCCTTCAAACTATTAAAAATCAAAAAAGATA
>NW_006985466.1:0-772 GCF_000164805.1 Carlito syrichta
AAAAATAAACTACTGTAAAAATTACAGTCTGCTTTTCTTTTGGAAATAAAGATAACAAAATATATACATTTTCCAAATTAAAATAGAGCCTTGTCATTTAGTCAGATTAAAGAAGGGAACCCCACTCACATAATGTATTATCTTTCATCTGACAATTGTAATCAATATAATAATACCAGAAAAACATTTAAATATTGGAGATACAGAGATGAAAGTGTCATTATGTGGTTCCTAGAAAACTTGTGATAGTTAATGGACTATGAGGACTGGTGCCTGTTCGGTGTCTCCATTCTAAATTTCTCTTTCATATTTGTACATCCAACTGCCTCTTGTACATATCTGCCTCATCTATATCTGAATGTACAAGAGCTTCTCAAACAAAACATGTTTAAAACAGGAGTAGACCAAACCTGTTTTTCATTTGTTGATGAATTAAGTAGACAGCACCATCATCATCTACCTGGTTAGTTAAGCCCAACTAACTCCTTTTTTCTCCTTTACTCTGTAGATTCATACACACACACACACACACACACACACACACACACACACACACACACACAAGTGGCCTGTGGATGTTCATTTAAAATATACTTATTGGGCACCTGCTATGTTTCAGGTTCTAAGAATTTAGTGTTGATCAAAGTTTCATCCTCTAAGGGTTTTACCTCTCTAACAGAGGAATAAGTACCATATCAAATGTATGATAGATATGTAAAGGAGTAAGTGCTTTGGAGGAGAAAAAGACGGAGCAATGGTGATAGGGAATACT
>NW_006985467.1:0-788 GCF_000164805.1 Carlito syrichta
CAGTTTCAGTCTGATGCCCAGGCTGGAGTGCAGTGGTACACTCATGGCCACCCCAGAGTCGACCTCCTGGGCTAAGGCAATCTTTCCACCTCAGTCTTCCAAAAAGTCATAACTCCAGGCACACGCTACCATACCCAGCTAACTTTTCAATTTATTGTAGAGATGAGGTCTCTCCAAGTTGCCCAGGTGGTTCTTGAACCTGTGGACTCAGGCAATTCCCTCATGTCGGCCTCTCAAAGTGCTGGGATTACAGGCTTAAGCCACCACACCCTGCCTAACTGCTTTCTTAAATCTTACTTTGGTAAGGAAATTTTCTTTGACACCTAAGACTGTATAAGGACCTCACAGAATCATATAGTGCTGCTTCAGAGCATTTCATTTATTGTAAATAAGTGTGTGAAATGTAATGCTCATCTTCCCTGTTTTCCTGTATCAAAAATAAAATTGTATCAAGTAAAAAATATAAAAGGTTATTGTTGCTAAAAAATGACAGTTCACGATATGGGAGACTTCAGATCAAGTGGAAAGGGTGGTAAGAAGCTTGACGTACAGGAGTTATGGCACAGTTTAAAAAGCATAAAGTATTTTGATATTTTTATCATTTTTATTATGCATTTTTATTATGCATTAACAATTGTTTTAGGGCAACAGAGCTATTTAATTTGACTTGTGTAGAGCTGATTGGCTTATTTTCATGGAAATCATACTACAAAAATGTAAACTTTATGTTTTGAGTTTACAATTAGATAGCATTTCAGGAAATGAGAATTATGTAAGTTTTGGTTATG
>NW_006985468.1:0-745 GCF_000164805.1 Carlito syrichta
TGAAATACTATAGTATATAGTACAGACAATATGTACTGTGTATCAGATAACAGTATTGATTCTGTTATTTTCATTATTTTGGTCACTGTGTTTTTGTATGAGAATTTTCTTAATTTTTAGAAAAAAAATTATATTTAAGGATAAAAGGTCTGATACTTCAAACTCTCAAATAGTTAAGGGAAAAAAAGGCATATATATCTATGGAGAAGGAGAAAATGATGAAGTAAATGGGGCTGAATAAAAATATATGGAAATTCCTTGTATTAGTCTTGCAACTTTTCTGTATGCATAAAATTATATCAAATATGTTACCAAAAAAAGGTACTCAGTTCTTTATCTGAGAACTGCCATAAATCCAAATGTTTTTATTAGTTCCAAACTAGGCAGTGTCACAGATCCATTTATAAAACAAATCTTAAAATATGCTTATTTTTAACATACTTTGCTAAGTATACACAGTTTAATGGTCAGTTTTATGTGTCAAACATTAATCTAGATGCTGCTGTGTAGGTCTTTTGTTGATGTCAGTTGAGAATAACAATAAGCAGGTTGGGTCTGATTTAATCAACTGTAAAGCACGATGACCACTTATGTACCTAACTCTGAATTGTACCCCACATCTTTAAAATAAAATAAAATAAAATAAAATAAAATAAAATAAATTCCACCTGTGGACTGCAATGCTAGCACTTGCCCACGTTTCTAGCCTGCAATTCCTAACTGCTTACCCTGATTTTGAACTTAT
>NW_006985469.1:0-354 GCF_000164805.1 Carlito syrichta
CTTTGGGAGGCTGAGGCAAGAGGGTTGCCTGAGCTCAGTGGTTCAAGACCAGCCTGGGCAACTTGGTGAGACCTTGTCTCAACAATAAATAAAAAATTGAGCCAGGCATGGTAGCGTGTGCCTGCAGTTCCAGCTATTTGGAAGGCTGAGGCAGAAGGATCACCCGAGCCACAGGTCGAGGCTGCCGTGGCTGTGAGCGTGCCACTGTACTTCAGCTTAGGCAATAGAGTCAGACTCTGACTCAAAAAAAAAAAGAACCAAAAATAATGTAACCAATTATTTTAAGTTTACTTTCTTTCCCAACTGTATATCTATAACTACTTAGTTCTAGTTGGCATTGTCATTTTCATTTAT
>NW_006985470.1:0-765 GCF_000164805.1 Carlito syrichta
GTTATCTAATTTTTATACTAATGTAGATCCCAAATACTTACTACTTTATAAATCTCCATGATATTTTGGTTTATACATATTGGGCCCCAAATTCTCTTTTTTCTGTGTGCCTCATTTTAAAGGCTTGGTGATTAAAATTATCAGAATAATTGGATACTTTCTTGCAGAGTACAGCATTATGTCTTAGGCAGAGAAAATACTGGGGGATTCAATGGAAATACTCTTTTAAAAATATAAATTGGGTTACAATATAATGGGAATGTGATTTTATATTTCCTTCAAATATATTAGGGAAACTTTTTTGTAAGGATTGCACATCCATAACATTCAATCAAAATTAACAAGCAGAAAATACAGAGTGCACCAAGAATATGTACACAAATTTTAAGAATGGAAAAATCTGTATTAAATTATACTGTTTTAGTTTCTAAAATTTTTAAGATTTCTTATGCATTCTGACTTCTGATTAGCACTTAGGTACACTGAATCTCATGGTTCAGTTTTCTATGAGAGATATAGATCTGGAATCTCAACAAATTTCAATTTAGGCAGAATAAAACATTCAGAATTTATGTGAGAAACACTGTAGTTGTCAATTTTGAAGACAGAATTATACAATGTATTCTAACGTATTAAAAGGAAAAGGAGTTATCATAGGAGTATTATACAATTCTTTAAAAAATCAATCTCACCGGGCTCGATTGCTAAGCCTGTAATCCCATACCTTTGGGAGGCTGAGATGAGTGGATTGCCTAAGCCCACGTG
>NW_006985471.1:0-759 GCF_000164805.1 Carlito syrichta
GGTCGGGCCCTTTAGTGCTTGGATGAAGACCCCCCAGAATCCCGGGCGCTGCAGGCCTCTGGCCTCCCTCTCCGCGCCGTGTCTTGTGCACCTCCCTTCCCGAGGCCGGCCGACCCTCTGCCCCGCCCGCCCTCCGACCCCGACCCCGCCCTCACGTCGCCGGTGGGCGGCCTGGGGGCCCCGGCGCCGCGCCCGCCGGTTGGCCCGTCTCGATCCTGCACCCTGACTCCCTTCGTGCCTGCCGCCCCGCCGCCCTGATTCCCTTGCAGCCACCAGCTTGACGGGTGCACAGGATTTCCGCCCCCGCGCCCTGCTTGTCCCCACCCTTGACCCCGGAGCCCCAGACACCGCCTCAGGCCGCTCCAACCCTGCCGGTATGTGTGAGGGGAGGGGGCGCTGGCAGCAAAGGTGCCTCTCCACCACCTTGCCACCCCGGGGCTGTGCTTCCCCCGGGAAGGGGGAGGACAGTCCCTCCCCGGGGGGGGGAGGCCCGGGGCCAGGAACACCGGCTCTGCGCACCTAGATCCTCTGCTCACAAGCTTCCTGCGCACTGGAGTCCCGAAGACACGGAGTCCCGTGCCAAGGAAGAGGGCCGCAGGTCCCTTGGGGGCGTTCGAGGGTACTGTGCCCTGGAGACAGGCCATGGCGGTGGCATGCCGGCAGCTCCACGCGCTCGCCACGAGGACAGAGAACGATAGGACCGGCCAAGGAATGGATCCCAGACTCACCCCTTAGCACAATCCCCATGATGGAGACGCA
>NW_006985472.1:0-6508 GCF_000164805.1 Carlito syrichta
TCCCGAAAGATGATGGATTGGCAGACAATCAGGCTGTGGCTTCAGCAGGTCCAAGGTGGGGACAACTGGAGCCCAGGGTTTTGAAACCAGCCTGGGGCTCATAGCAAGACCTTGTAACTCCCCAGAACGTGAACACTGGACTCGCTCATGGATGTGCCCACAATTCTGGCTACACAGGATGTGGTGGCCTCTGTCTCAGGACTTTCTTTGGCATCAACCACCGAGACATAATGTATGAGTTGAAGCCGGGCACCGTGATTCAAGGCCATCATCCCCATGCCAAGGCTGCCTGAGACAAGGGGTCAGAGAGCAGCCTGGGCAACATGGCTAGACTTCATCTCAGTGAAATGTCCCCAAATTCGGTTGAGGCATGATGGCCCACGGAGTCCCAGCTGCTCAGGGACCAAGGCAGGAGGACCACTTGAGCCCCGAGTTTGAGGCCCTGGGAGTGATGATCATGTCCCTGCACCCCAAACCAGAATATGGAGACATTGGCAACACAAAAGATGCCTCCCACTTGCATGGGAGTCCACGGCTCCCCAAGGAAATGTCTGTGTGGGTGGAGAACAATGGTGTGATCATGAGAGGAAGGTCACCTCCACATGCCAGAAGGTGGGATACACAGAGACCAGAACATGGACTGGTGGCGGCATTGCCGGATTGCCTTGATCGTTCTGTGCCCAATGGCTGCACTAGCTCAGGACCATCTGTTCTGTGAGCTAACACACGTCTTTCCTGCGGGGCATAAATGTGGGGGGTGGAGGCAGACATTCTGGGACATGTGGCTGGAGGTGCAGGATGTACGTGCTAGGTGGCCACCTTTGAAATCTGCTGCAAATGACAGGCCAGTAAGTGCATTTTCCTATCCCATTCCCGAGGGTGACTCCTCGTGCTGGGTGGGAGGGGTAGTGGTGGTGGTGGTGATTATTATTATTTGGAGTTGGATTCTTGCTCTGTAAGACCGAAGCACGGGGCACACTCACAGCCACTGTGGACTCCACTGGCTGTGCTCCGTTGATCTGCCCTCCTTCATCCCCAGAGTGGCTGGAATCACTGGCCTTCGCCACCACACAGGGTTAATCTTTGGATTTATTTTTGATGTCCAATATGAGGTCTTACACCATCTCCCAGGATGGTGTAGAACTCGCAGGCACCTGTTGTCAATTCTCCTGGGCCTCCAACGGGCCAGGATGCAAGGATGAACCCCAGAGCCTGGCCTGTGTTTGTGTTGGTGGTTGGTATTATTAGTCTGAGTCAGAGTCTTGCTCTGTTGACCAGATCGTAGAGCTGGGGCCCACTCTGGGCCACTGTGGCCTCCACCGGCTGGGCCTCAGCCTTGCATGTGGCCGGATTGAATGACCTGTGCCAAGAAGCTCTGCTCATTGTTTTGGCTAATGTAGAGATGAGGTCGCACAAAGTTGCCCAGGCTGGTCTCAAACACAGGAGCTCAGTCATTCTCTTGCCTTGGTCTACCTGGGTGCTGGGATGACAGATGTGATCCCCTGCACCTGGTCTCCACACCACTCTAGGGGACCATAGCAAAGCCCGTTCCCTTCGATGACCTTGGATCCCAGGAGGGTGACTGGATTTGCCAGTCGACCCCATCATGGAGGGAGCCCCTTCCATGGGGTGCCTTGGTGAAAGGAAGGGCGGGCATGAGTCTCAAACCTTTGGTGTGATGGGATGGCTGGGACACTAATGTCTGTCTCCTCGGCACTCAGGAAGGTCGAAAAAGGAAGATGACTGGAGCCTGGGTACTGGAGACAAGGTTTAACACCACAGCAAGCCAACACCTCGCCCTAAGCAAAACCTAGAAAACCTTGGATAACAGCAAGCCTCGGGGGAAGGATCAACTCTGGCCCATAGTTCAAGACCGAAAGGAAGAACAGGATGTCGACCAAATGGAAAACCTGTGATCACAGCCGTTTGGGAGGACCAGACTGTGAGGATGGCCTGAGTTGGGTGGTTTGAGAGGAGCCTGGGCAGCTCAGCGAGGAAAGAAAAGGCAGAATGAAAGAAAGAAATAGAGATAGAAAGAGAGAGAGAGGGAGGGAGGGAGGCAGGGAGGGAGGAAGGAAGAAAAAAAGGAAAGAGAACGAAAGCAAGGAAGGAAGGAAGAAAGAAAGGAAAGAAAATAAGAAAGAAATCCATTCTCCTGCAAACTTTCTCCCCTCAGTCCTCCCCCCACTCCCCCACATGTGATGGTCCCCTAAGCTCGACACCTTTCAACCCCAACCCCCCCAAATAGTTGCCCCTGCTTTGGTGTGGGAGTTCCCACACTCCCTGGTCAAGTTCCTGCTGACTCTCCTCTCCAAGGTGTGAAATGTTCCCCAGGCAGGGAGACACTCTGACTCGGCAATGAGAACCAGCTGCCAAGAAAGACCAAGGACACCTCCCTCACCTGGGGCATTTCTTCCATCACAATCCCATTTTTCCTGGCTCTAAAGCCAGTCACCTTGTGAACACACCATGTGCAGTTGAGAAGCTGTGTACAATTCTCGTGTTTCTGGAGACAATATCTGGCTCTGTGACCCAGGCTGTGGCCCAGGGAAAAAATCGTCATTCACCACAGCCTCAAAATTGAGGGCTCTGGTGATACTCCCACCTCAGCCTCAAGAGTGGACAAGGCATCACCCCCGACGACAGTACATGCGAGTCCAGGCCAGGCACTGTGGTGCACGGCCTTCAGCCCCACACCCTGGGAGTCTGAGGTGGGAGGCTGCTTGTGCCCAGGGGTCAGAGACCAGCCTGTGTGAAGTGGCCAGATATTGTGTCAGCGAGAGGTCCCCAACATCATGTCTGGCATGGTTGTCCCAAAGTCCTGGCTTATCAGGGGCCGAGGTGTGAGGACTGCCTGAGTTCCACAGGTAGACGCCCTGGGAGCCATGATCATGTCACTGTTCCCCGGACTGGCCAACGGAGTCTTTGGCAACAAATAAGACTTCTCCCACATGGGTCACGATGAGTGTCCATGGCTTTCCAAGAAAAGGTCTGTGTGGGAGTGGGACACCGGGGAGATCAGGAGAAGAAGGAGCCTTCCCACCGCCTGAAGGTGGCAGACAGGGCGACCGGAAACTGGGCTGACCGTGGCATTGCAGGACCGCCTTAAACACTCTATGCCCAGCTGCTGCCCTAGCTGAGGTCTGTCTCATCTGAGAGCTTACATGCATCATTGCCGTGGAACACAAGCATGGATGGTGGAGGAAGGCCTTCTGGGAGGTGTGGCCGAGGGCATGGGACGGACCAGTAGCCACCTTTGAAACCTCCCATGAATGACAGGCCGGAAAGTGCCTTTTCCTCTCCCATCCCTGAGGGTGTCTTCTCGCGCTGGGTGGGAGGGGTAGTGGTGGTGGTGGTGGTGATTATTATTATTTGGATTCGGAATCCCACTCTGTCTCCCAGGTCAGAGTGCAGGGGCACACTCACTTCCTCTGGTGACACCACCTGCTGGGCTCAGGCGATTCTCCCTCCTCAGACCTCAATTGGCTGAAACCACAGGACTGCGCCACTAGACTGGCTAATCTTTGGATTTATTTTTGATGGCGGAGATGAGGTCTCACCCTTTGTCCTGGGTGGCTGTTGAACCCACAGCCTCAGGTAGTCCACTTGCCTGGGCATCCAAAGGGCCAGGATCTCAGATTGAGCTCCTGAGCCCGGCCTGTCCTTGTGGTGGTAGTGGTGGCTGGTATTATTATTCTGAGTCAGAGTCCCTCTCTGTCATGCAGGCCACAGAGCAGAGCCCTGCTCTCAGCCACCTCAGCCTCCACAGGTGAGACTCCAGCTATCCTTCTGCTGTGCCCTCCCCAGTGTACGAAATGACAGGTATGCACCACCACAATTGACTCATTTTTTTGGTTTCTTGTAGAGATGAGATCTTACCAAGGTGCCCCAGCTATATCTGAACCCAGGGGCTCAAGCCATCCTCTCACCTCAGCCTCCCCGAGTGCATGGATGACAGAGGTGAGCTCCCACGCCTGGCCTCCACAACCTTCTCGGGGTCCAAACGCGAGACCAGCTCCCTTCTGACAACCTGGGACCCCAAAGAAGGCATTGGTGGTCGCTCTCTGAATCCCCCCATAGGAGCACCTGGTGCAGGGATGTGTCTCTGCTGGGATGCCCAGACCACCGCTGCCTGGTCTCCAGGGTAGACCTGATCGTTCCTCCTAGGGGCTGCCTCAGGGAAACAGAGGGCATGACTCTGAAACCTTTGTGGGGGCGTAGACATCCAGGTGACTCATGGCTGTCTCCTTGGCATTTGGGGAGGCTAAGATGGGAAGATGGCAGAGCCCGGGATCTTGAGACAAGTCTGGACACCATAGCAAGCCCCCACCTGGACCGCAAGCAAAACTCAGAAAACCTTGGGTGAGAACAGGCCTTGGCAGGAAGATTATCTCCAGCCCATAGTTCAAGACCAGGCAGGAAGACCAGGATGTCGACCAAATGGAAAGCCTTTGGTCACCAGAGTTTGGGAGGACCAGGCCAAGAGAATGACCCGAGTTGGGTGGTTTGAGATCAGCCTGGGCAACCTAGTGGGGAAAGAAAAGAAAGGAGGAAAGAAAGACAGAAAGAAAGAAAGAAAGAAAGAAAGAAAGAAAGAAAGAAAGAAAGAAAGAAAGAAAGAAAGAAAGAAAGAAAGAAATCCATTGTCCTGCAAACCTTCTGCCCTCAGTTCTTCCCCCTCCACCATCACATGGGAGAGTCCACCAAGCTTGGCACCTTCTAGCCCCAAAGCCCCCCCCAGTTCCTTTCCCCGCATTGGTGTGGGAATTCCCTAGGCTCTCCGGCCGGGTTCATGCTGTCTCTCCTCTCCAAGGTCAGAAATGTGTCCTGACAACGCAACCCTCTGACTCGGCAATGAGGACATTCTGCCAAAAAAGACCAGGGACACATCCATCACGTGCGGACATTTCTACTCCCCAATTCCATTTTTCCTGTCTCTAAAGTCTGACAGCCTGTGAAAAAAACATGTGCAGTTGAGAATCTGTATGATTCTGATGTTTTTGGAGACAGGGTATGGCTCTGTGGCCCATGCTGGTGACCGGGGACACGACCGTCATTCACCTGCAGCCTTCAAATCGAGGGCTCCATCTATCATTCTGCCTCAGGCTCCAGAGTGGCCATGACAACGGGTACCTTGACACCAGGTCCACTGTTTGGATGGCTGCAGAGACAGGTCTCACTGTGTGCTCCTGGCTGGCCTTGGATTCCTGGGTTCCTGCCATCCTCCCACCATGGGCTCCCAGAGATTTGGGATTCCAGATGTGGGCTGCCACGCCAGGCCTTCTGGTTCATTTTGGATGAAGGATCAAGGCCAGGCTCGCAGGCTGAGCTTCGTTATCCCAGCACTTTGGTAGGCAAAGGCCAGTCATCGGCCTGAGCCCACTGACCAAGACCTTGCCCCGCAACTCAGCGATACCTCAATTATACACTCCATCCCAAATGATTCGATCATGGTGTCATGCGCCTGTCATTCCAGCTCCTAGAAAGGCCATAAAAAGGTTCACCATAGCCCGGCAGGCCAAGGCTGCGGTGCCTGAGAGCGAGGCACCGCCCTCCAGCCTGGCTGATGGAGTGAACCACGACTCAATGAAGAAGAGGAAAAAAGGATAAAAAAGAAGACCCTCCATTTGTGTAAGGAGTTGGGATCGAGAGCAAACAAAGAACATTTGGGAAGAAGGCCTCAGATTGAGCCTAGAGTTCCTGAAAGATATTGTATTGGCAGACAATCGGGCTGTGGCTTTGGGAGGCCGAAGTGGGGGACCACTAGAGTTTGGAGTTTCAAGGCCCAGCCTGGGTGATGTAGTGAGACCTCATTGCTAACTGGAATGTAAACAGTGGAGTCATGCGTGGTGGCACCCATGGTCCCAGCTTCATGGAATATAGTGACCTCAATCCCAGGGCATTTGTTTGTGTCACCCCCGCTGACAGTATGTGCGAGTCCAGGCCAGTCACTGTTGCTCACGGCTGTCAGCCTCACACACTGGGAGGTTGAGACGGGAGTCTGAGTGATCCCAGGGGTCAGAGACGAGACTGGGCAAAGTGTCCAGACCTAGTCTCAGTGAGAGTTCCCCAAAATCGAGTCTGACGTGGTGGTCCCCGGAGTCCCAGCTGTTCAGGGACTGAGATGGGAAGACAGCCTCAGCCCCCCAGGTTGAGGACCTGGGAGCCACGATCTTGCCACAGTGTCCCAGATGGTTTGATGGAGAATCCGGTGATAAAAAAGATGGCTCCCACATGCGCCATGATGGGCGTCCACAGCACCGCAGGTAATGTCCGTGTTGATGGGGGACTATGGGGAGATCAGGAGAGGAAGGGGCCCTCTCTCTGCCCGAAGGTGGCAGACAGGGTGATAGGAACCTGGGGTGGCCATGGCATTGCCAGACTGGCTTGAATGCTCTGTGACGAATGGCGGCCCTAGCTCAGTATCGTCTGTTCCGTGAGCTCACATGCATCTTTGCCGTGCAACATGAGTGTGGACTGTGGAGGCAGGCCTTCTGAGGTGTGTGGC
>NW_006985473.1:0-721 GCF_000164805.1 Carlito syrichta
CAAGTGGGTAAAAGACATGAATAGACACTTCTCAAAAGTAGATATACGGGCAGACAACAGTCTCATGAAAAAGTGCTCAGCATCACTAATCAACAAAGAAATACAGACAAAACCACATTGAGATATTACCTAACTCCAGTAAGAATGGCCATCATTAATAAAACAAAAAACAACAGATACTGGCGAGGATGCAGAGAAAAAGGAACACTCCTACACTGCTATTGGGAATGCAAACTACTGCAACCTCATTGGAAGATAGTGTAGCAATTTGTGAAAGAACTAGAAATTGAATTCCATATGACCCATCAATTCCCCTACTGGGAATATGCCCAGAGGAACTCAAATCATTTTACAAAAAAGTTACCTTCACTTGTATATTTGTTGCAGCTCTATTCACAATAGCAAAACATGGAACCAACCATGCTGCCCAACGAAGCTAGACTGGATTTTTAAAATGTGGACAAGCCAGGCTCGGTGGCTCAGCCTGTAATCCCGCGCCTTTGGGAGGCTGAGGTGAGTGGATTGCCTGGGCCCGCAGGGCAGCGAGACCTCATCTCTACAATAAATCAAAAAATCAGTCGGGCGTGGTAGTGTGCGCCTGTAGTTCCAGCTACGTGGAACGCTGAGGTGGCAGGATCGCCGGAGCCCGAAAGGTCGAGGCTGCGGTGGCTGGGAGTGGCCTCTGCACTCCAGTCTGGGCGACAGAGTGAGACTCCAACTC
>NW_006985474.1:0-666 GCF_000164805.1 Carlito syrichta
TTCCCAAGAAGGCAGCAATAACAATCATTTTCCAAGGAATTTCAAAAAATTCAGGCTCAGGAAGCAAACAGTTTTGTCCCATGTGGGCTAACTGGAATAATATTATTGTCATAATGAGAATCTTAATGGCATTAATACTATATCAGTCACAAAGAATCATATCTAGAAATCTAAACCACTTGAAAGGAGTTGCCACACCTCTCACATATCTCCAGGGACTTCCACTACTCAAGAAAGATTGAAAGTTCCCAGTCTCATGTTTCTTGCATACCTGTATTGTTGATAGTCATTGCAAATGTGGGGCATCTTTTTAAGTCCAAAGTAATCATTTTTTTCAAATTGATTCATTTTTAAATTGACATAGAGAATTGTATGTGAGTCTTATGTACAATATGGTTTTTAGAGGTACAAATATTTTGTTAAGTGGTTAAATCTAGCTAATTAACAAATGCATGAGTCACATAGATATGGGATAACTTGAAGCAAAATGCAACTTCTGGTTCATGACTGACTGCTGTCTCCTGTTTTCAGTGCTGAGCAAGAATCCCTCTTAATCACACTTTTCTCTTACTTTAGGTGAATTTTTATCATTTAAAGTTAGTATAAGTCAAAAAGACAATAAAAAGACTTTATTTAGAAATTATGAAACTTTGGTACTTAAAAAAA
>NW_006985475.1:0-770 GCF_000164805.1 Carlito syrichta
GGCCATATGCACATTGCTTTTCAGTCATTCCATGACAACTCAAAAACTTTGTCTTCCATGCTTTCATTCTCCATATTGTGATGTGCTATGATTCTTTTCCTAGTCTCTTTTTCTGTTAGGAAAACCCTGAAAACATGTTGAGGAACCATAGGTCAAAAGAATATGCTGATCTAAAAAAGAGCAGAGATGTTTCCTCAGTATCACGGGTCACATGAGTTCACCTCACTCAAACGACTGTAGGTATGTACAGAAGAGAGTAGAAGAAATGAAAACCTCAGCAGGACCCACAACAAAAACAGGAAATGTTGTGAACATGTAGACTTTAGGGTGGCTAAAAACATAAAATTTAATGCAAAGCTGGCACACAAGGCTGGTTCAACATTCGCAAGACAATAAATGTAATTAAAAACATCAACAGACATCAGAACAAAAGCCACATGATTGTATCATTAGATGCAGAAAAAGCTTTTGATAAAATCCAGTACTGCTTCTTGATAAAAACCCTCAAACATCTAGGCATACCTGGAACATACCTCAAAATAGTAAAAGCCACCTATGAGAAACCCACCGCTATCATACTCGTAAACAGACAAAAATTGGAACCATTTCCCCTGAAAACTGAACAAGAAAAGGATGCCCACTCTCTCCCCTCCTGTTCAATATAGTATTGGAAATCCCTAAGGAATCAGAAAAGAGAATGCAATCAGGGGTATCCAAATAGGAAAAGAGGAAGTAAAAGTTATCTCTCTTTGCAGATGACATGATTGTAC
>NW_006985476.1:0-585 GCF_000164805.1 Carlito syrichta
AAAAAGGTAACTTTTGTGCTGGTGAGCACCAGTCCAGAGGTTCATGTTTTGAACCCTGAGCAGCCTCATATAATGACTTAGTTATAAGTCGATAATCAGGAATCTAAATTTTAAAGTAGCCATTTAAACTCAAAAAAGCATGTAAGTCTTTTTTGGATTACTGAGTGGACATGAGGCTATGTTTCCTTTTGACAGTTATCTGTCCACTCCCATGGTTTAGTAAAAATCCTAAATAAGTGACCTGTGCTAAGTTTAATTGAGCCTTGTTAAGGGAGACCAGGAGACCAGGTATTCCTTATGACATAGAAATTTTAGAATAGAGATGATATCTTTACAAGAGGCTTCCAGGGAAGGGCTACATAAAATAAATTGCCTACATATTACATTAAATGACTGTTTTGTAACTGTAATTGAGACAAGTCGGTAGCTAGTGACTGTCCAAACAAATGTGGGCTGTCTCAAAATCCTGGAGGAAGGACTGTCCATACGAGTTGTTGGGATCTATTAGTATTGGGATCAGTCCATATACAAGAAAGCAAGTTGTAAGATTCAGGGGCTTTAGGTATAGTGAAAAAGGCATCCTTT
>NW_006985477.1:0-660 GCF_000164805.1 Carlito syrichta
GGTGTGAAATTATGTCCCTCAATTACAAATTCTTCCAGCCTTCTCGCTTTTTGCTTCTCTATTTTCAAGTCTCATTTCAAATACTCCACAAAATATTTGGCCTCGCTTGGCATAAAAGAAGCAAACCTCTGTGCCTTCTTTTCCCCACCTTTCTATGGAGATAATAACACTTGCCTCACTTGTAAAGATATTGTGAGGAATAATATTTTGTAAAGCTCTTTAGAAACATTAGATGTGAGGGCTAATGGAAATAAAAACTGTATTGTCATCTATTCTTCCAGTTCTTTTCAAGTTGGCCATTTCTTTTTTGTCTTTTTGTTGTTGTCTGAGTGTTAAGAAGTATTGTTTTGTTATTGAATCTTAAAACATAGTTTTATTTCCTTCAGCTTCTTTACTCTTTTATTTCCTTGTGATCCCCTTCTGATTTCGCTACCACAGAATCATGGATTGCTTCCATGAAAACTGACTCAAGGATGATCTGTTCTAAAGCTAACACACCTGAATATTACCTCATCTTACAACCAAAGAGCCTCCCAAATACTAATTTGTAACTTAAGCCTTCATGAGGGCATTGTTGGACACTATTGCTACTACATGCCACTATATGATCTTATATATTCATGCTCTCTGTTCAGTCCGTTATTTATTTATTTGTTTGTT
>NW_006985478.1:0-776 GCF_000164805.1 Carlito syrichta
TATTTTACACTAATTTGTTATTAATTGAATTTTGTAAATATAATTTTGTTCAGAAGTGCCATAATATGTCATCAACTTCAACTTCAACATGATAATATAACTTTTTTAATTCCTTTTTTTTTGAGTTGGAGTCTCACTCTGTTGCCCAGGCTGGAGTGCTGTGGTATACTCACATCCAACGCAGCCTCAATCTGATTGGGTTAAGGAGATCTTTTTGCCTCAGTCTTCCAAGTAGCTGGAAATGCAGGCGCATGTTACCACACCTTCTTTATTTTTTGATTTATTGTATAAAAAAAGTCTCACAAAGTTGCCTAGGCTGGTCTCCAGTCCCTGAGGTCAGGCAATTCTCTCACCTTGGTTTCCCAAATTGCTGGCATTAGAGTCTTGAGCCACCGTGCCCAGCCCCCTGTTGATTCTATTAAGGTAACTAATAGTATTGATGGATTCCTGAAAGCGGAATCTCATTTTATTCCTGGCCCAAAGGGCACTTGATCATAATGTGATGTCCTAATGTGCTGACAATGTTTCTAATAATCCTTACATTTATATTAGAATGCGATTTTTCTACAAGAAAAATATATGGAATTGTCAGCATGCAACATATATTGTGTGTGGAGGTCTTCCTCAGCCAAGTAAACAACATATTTATAGTTTTCTAATATCTCCTCGCTGTATATAATCTGGCATTTTTACTTTTCAGTAGAGAATTCCATGTCCACATCCTCGAATGTCAACATACCCTTGAAAACAACAGCAAGACATACTTACCAAGTGGC
>NW_006985479.1:0-866 GCF_000164805.1 Carlito syrichta
CAATGTGAACGGACTAAATGCACCACTGAAAAGACATAGATTGGCAAAATGGATAAAATATCATCAGGCAACAATCTATTGCCTTCAAGAGACTCACCCCACTAGAAAGGACATCCACAGACTCAAAGTAAGAGGATGGGAAACAAACTTCCAGGCGAACGGAATACAAAAGAAAGGAGGAGTAGCCATCTTAATTTCAGACAAAATACCCTTCAAACTATTAAAAATCAAGAAAGATACAGAAGGCCACTACATAATGATAAAAGGCTCAATCCATCAACAAGAAATATCTATTCTAAATATATATGCACCCAACATAGGTGCGCCAACTTTCATAAAGCAGCTTCTTGGAAAACTAAAGAAAGATATTGGCTCTAACACTATCATAACTGGGGACTTCAATACCCCACTCACAACCCTAGACAGATCATCAGGACAAAAAATCAGCAAGGAGATCCGGAACCTCAATGTAACTTTGGACCAAATGGACTTAATTGATACCTACAGAACACTCCATCCAAAGACCACAGAATACACATTCTACTCATCACCACATGGAACATATTCTAAGATCGACCACATAATTGGACACAAATCAAGTATAAGCAAATTTAAAAGGACTGAAATTCTGCCATGCACCTTTTCGGACCACAGTGGAATAAAAATAAACATTGACACCAACAAAGTCCCCCCAAAACCCACAAAGACATGGACACTAAACAGCATGATGCTAAACAACTCCTGGGTCAATGACGAAATCAAAACAGGGATCAAAAGATACCTGGAAACAAATGAAAATGAAGAAACATCTTACCAAAATCTCTGGGATGCCCTGAAAGCTGTAGTAAGAGGGGAATTTATATCCG
>NW_006985480.1:0-779 GCF_000164805.1 Carlito syrichta
AAATGATTACTTTGGACTTAAAAAGATGCCCCACATTTGCAATGACTATCAACAATACAGGTATGCAAGAAACATGAGACTGGGAATTTTCAATCTTTCTTGAGTAGTGGAAGTCCCTGGAGATATGTGAGAGGTGTGGCAACTCCTTTCAAGTGGTTTAGATTTCTAGATATGATTCTTTGTGACTGATATAGTATTAATGCCATTAAGATTCTCATTATGACAATAATATTATTCCAGTTAGCCCACATGGGACAAAACTGTTTGCTTCCTGAGCCTGAATTTTTTGAAATTCCTTGGAAAATGATTGTTATTGCTGCCTTCTTGGGAATGACAACTTTTGCCATTTTCTTCTGGGTCATTGATGTGAGCATATGAACATTTCATGCAGGTACAGCTATAGTCATACACAAGAAGAACTTTCTACAATCACTGGATAGTTTATGCAATTTCAGTGTTGTAATTTTTTTTGTAGCACTGCCTTCACTGAATTCCACTATTTTCTGTATTAGCTATTTTACTGTCATTTTGTTAGAAATATTTTTTAATCAATATTTTTATTATGGTTTTGTGGGGTACAGTTAAGGTTAGGTGTACAATTACGTTTCATTCAGGCATCCCGTTGATAAAAGGTGTTTCCCCATCCCCAGACAGATATATCCTACAGAAATATTTTTAAACTCCTTTTGAGATGAGATTTGGGGCACTTGTGTTCTTTAGAAGTATATTGTTGCCAGGCTCGGTGGCTCAGCTTGTAATCCCGTGCCTCTGGTAAGGTT
>NW_006985481.1:0-782 GCF_000164805.1 Carlito syrichta
AAGAATCTAATATGACCTATGAAAATGGTTGTTTTCTAACAACTAGTAGTTGCTGTAATTGGATAAGTAAATCAAGAATAGTTGCCTTATTAACAGGAATGGTGGCTTTTTTTTAAAATATGAGACAACAATCCTTTCATTTGACAGGAATCAGTATAGAAAGACAATTTTCTCCTCGAAATCAAGACAGTCACAAATCACAATCCCTTCCCCTGTAGCACCACTTGCCGGAGGTCTTTTGGTGCCAAGGTGCAAATTTAAATTATCTGGTGATTTTTCTTCATGATACCTAGTTGCTTCTTCTTTTAAGCTTTCCTTATCTTCAGGGAGTAGACATCATCAACAAGGGCAGTGGCTAACATTGCCTGGGAAAGAACAGGGATTAGTAAGGGATTTCTTTCACCTAGTTCCTCTTTTACTATAATGGTCATTTTATCAACCTCTTGTTATGAAGCTAAGACATCTCTAATTATAATCCATAATGCAAAAGTATCTACAGGCACTTATTCTGGACCATGGAGAGTGCAATAAACTTTCAATTTTTTATCCATCCTTTGTCCATGTTTCTAAATTAACGATGCCTTCTTCAGGGAATCAGGGGCACCATTCTTGCACAAAATGGAGAAACAAGATAATCATGTAGAGGAAAGTTTAATTCCTCTTTAGAAAAGCATATGCATCAAAATAATTATGAATAACTTTTTTTTCTTTAATTCACTCTGACCCATGTTCATATCACATCTCTAAAACTGCTTACCCTTCCTAGTTTTGCTCTACCTGGG
>NW_006985482.1:0-816 GCF_000164805.1 Carlito syrichta
TCCATTATCTATGTTGGTCAGTCACACAGGAACCAATTGCAGAGGAACTAGTCAAGGGTACACATCAGAGAGAAAGTCTAATCACTGGGGATCCCATAAGATAGGAGTTGTAGTCATCGTATCACTCATCACAGAGGATAACCTGTCATTGGTGCAACCATTATGGAGAAGTATCATGGAAGCAATCATCAGAGATGAAGGCCAGTCATTGGTTCACCTATAACTGAGAAGGACCAAACATTAGAGCAGCTATCACAAAAAAGGGACACTCACTGGGGAAACCATCACAGAGCAAGACCCATCATTTCAGCACTCATCTCATAGGAGGGAAAGTCACTTGGATACCCATTGCGGAGCAGGTCCAGTCATTGGAGCAACCATCACAAAGGAGGACCTTCATTGGGACACCCACCAATAGAGGAGAGTCAGGCACTGTGGCAACCATGACAGAGTACAACCAGTTACTTGGACAATAATCCCAGAGGAGAATCATTCAGTGGGGCATCCATTACAAATAAGAAATAGTCACTGAGGAACACATCATAGATGAGAACATGTCAGTGAGGCATCCACCACATCAATGGACCAGGCCTTGGTACACCTAACATAGAGGAAGCCCAGAACTTCAGGATTTATCACAAAGGAAAGCCCGTCACTGGAGCACAAAACACAGAGGATAGCTAGTCACTGTGACACTCATCACAGATAACTCTTGTTACTGGAGCACTCATCATATATGAGGGCCAAACACTGGGAGAGTAAATAAGATTAGCACAGTCATTGAAGCACACATTAGAAAGAGACTCAGTCAGTGGG
>NW_006985483.1:0-842 GCF_000164805.1 Carlito syrichta
AAGATAAAAAAGAACCAAGTGGAAAAACAAAAACACAAAAAGAACTATATGAATGGAATGAACTCTCACATTTCAATAATCAGCCTGAATGTGAATGGACTAAACGTACCACTGAAAAGACATAGAATGGCAAAAATGGGTAAAATATCACCAGGTAACAATATACTGCCTTCAAGAGACTCACCTCACTAGAAAGGACATACACAGACTCAAAGTAAGAGAATGGGAAACAAATTTTCAGATGAATGGAACACAAAAGAAAGGAGAAGTTGCGATCCTAATTTCAGACAAAATACCATTTAAGCTATCAAAAATTAAAAAAGATACAGAGGGCTACTACATAATGATAAAACGTTCACTCCATCAACAGGAAATATCTATCCTAAACATATATGCACCCAACATAGGTGCACCAACTTTCATAAAGCAACTTCTAGGAAAACTAAAGAAAGATATTGACTCTAACACCATCACAACTGGGGACTTTAATACTCCACTCACAACCCTAGATGGATCATCAGGACACAAAATCAGCAAGGAGATCCGGAACCTCAATGTGACTCTGGACCAAATGGACTTAATTGATACCTACAGAACTCTCCATCCAAAGACCATAGAATACACATTCTACTCATCACCCCATGAAACATATTCTAAGATCGACCAAATAATTGGACATAAATCAAGCATATGCAAATTTAAAAGGACAAAAATTCTACCATGCACCTTTTCGGAACAAAGTGGAATAAAAATAAACATTAACACCAACAAAGTTCCCCAAACCCACAAAGACATGACACTAACAGTATGATACTAAGCAATTCCTGGGTCAATGAAGAAAT
>NW_006985484.1:0-743 GCF_000164805.1 Carlito syrichta
CAAACAAACAAAATCCCCATATATTTTATGCATTAAACAGTTCAGCTTTGCTTGATTCTCAGAAAAATTCTAGACTTGATTGCTAAACAGTGAGGTTCATTAAAAAATTAAATAATCCTCATAAGAACCAGCACAAGTTCAATTGGATAGTTTCATTTTAGATTAAGTTCATTTGTCTTATGAGGGGGATCCCTGAAACCCAGAATTATCTTTTTGGAGGGCAGGCTCCTTGTAGTACAAGCTTCTCCCACTAGGAAAGTGTTCTCGGAAGCATCCATATCAGTGTATCAGTTAGCGTTGTTGTGGGAGACTACATTCTTGAGAAATGTCCCAAGTTGTGGCAAGCAGGTGACTTGTTCTTCCACCATGACAAAACACCTGCCCACATTGCAATGAGTGTTCAGCAGTTTTTGACCAAAAACAGCATGATCCCCATGCCCCAACCTCCCTGTTCACCTGATCTCCACTCTGAGCAACTTTTGTTTGTTTCCCTGGATGAAAAAAACTCCTCAAAGGGAAACGTTTTGCCAATATGAGAAAGTGAAGCAAAAAATGGCAGAAACGCTAAAAGGTATCAAAATTGATGAGTTCAAAAATTGTTTTGAGTAGTGGGAAAAGCATCTCGATAGTTATATTGCATCAAACAGAAAGTACTTTGAAGGTAACTGGAGTTTAAAATGTAGTAGTAAATACACTTTTTTTAAATAAATAAAGGCCAGGTTCTTTTGAGTACCCTTCATATA
>NW_006985485.1:0-601 GCF_000164805.1 Carlito syrichta
CACTGCTTCTCCTTTGTGATGAGTGCCTCAATGTCTAACTTTCCTCTGTGATTATTGCACGGGGACTGGGTATCTTTCATAATGGTCACCCCAATGACTAGTCTCCCCTATTATGGGTGCTGAGTGGCTAAGATTTCTCAGTAATTTGTGCCTTAGTAATTGTCCCTCCTCCATAATGAGTGTCACAGTGACTAGCTCTTCTTTGTGATGGGTATCTCAGTGACACCCTTCTCAGTGATTTTTGCCCCAGTGACTGACTTTCCTCTGTTATGGGGTCCTTAGTGTTTGTTCCTCCGTCATGTTTGGTGCCTCACTGAATGGCCATCCTCGGTGATCAATGTTCCAGTGACTGGTTCTTCTCTGGAATCACAGTCCCTGTGACTGTTCCTCATCTGTGCTAGGCATCCCAGTGACTGGGCTCCTATGTTATGGGTGCCCCTGTGACTAGACCTCTGTGATTGGTGCCCCCATACTGGGTCTCTTTCAAGTTGGTTTTCCAGTGACTGGCCCTCCTTTGTGGTGGGTGTTCCAGTGACAGAACCTCATCTACGTTTGTCTCAGTGACTGAGCCGCCTCTGTGATTGTTGACACTGTGACTGGT
>NW_006985486.1:0-905 GCF_000164805.1 Carlito syrichta
TTGCTTGGATATCAAGACAAAGACTCTCATAAAGTTCTTGTGGAATTAGAACTCAAGATTCCTGGTTCCCTTTTCAAAAGACACCCTAAAATATGGCGACATAGAAGGCCAAATTGCTGATTAAACCTTATCAAGAGACCTTGTAGATTTAGGCGATTGAGAACCCCAAGAACCGGATTCCCGTTCGTGTCTCAACAAGATGCCCAGATTGTCCATGTCTATGTAGATTCCAGAACTCTGTATACAAATTGCAGATGCCCAGATATTCTCCAGAGACCTGGAATTCATGATTCCTGGTTGCATTTTAATACATCAAACTAAATAGTTGGCAACTGCAAAACCTTCGGCCCCTCTCCAAATAAAAGTACAAATGGAAATTTAAGGATTACCAAGTTCGTCTTAAGACCAGCGTTACATCCACATACAGCAAGAAGATACTTTTGTTCCGGGAATCTGACCTTAGTTGTCCCAAGGAACCTAAGGGACTTGTACTACCAAATACCCGTTTACAACTCTCAAGTGGACCAGAATGCTGCTGAAGTCCTGAAATGACTGTTACATAATAGCCACAAGCCAAATATCTCTAAAACATAAGACGACCTCGAAACCCCGGTTCATGTTTATCCCGTAGCAAGACACCCTGAGAATTTCTTGAATTGGAGACTCGTGTATCACAGATTCCTTATTCTTCCTTAGCGAGGGGCTGTGTAGTGTCCTGTATATGAGGACTCCCTTTCCCCAGTATCCTGTTTGGAAATCCTGATTCTTTTTTAGCCCTCAGCAAGATGTCATGTAGATATTGTGACGGAGGAACCATGTAAAACAGGTTTCTTATTTCTCCTTGGCAATAGATCGTGTAGATTCTGTATATGAGGACTGCTTTTACCTATGTTGCAGCTTCTAAG
>NW_006985487.1:0-790 GCF_000164805.1 Carlito syrichta
CTTTCGAATCGGCCACTCATGAGGCCATGTTGGGAGGATCACTGAAGCCCAGTTGGTGGAGGCCACAGTGGCCGAGAGTGGGTCCCAGCGATATGGACTGGGCAACAGAGTGAGACCCCGACTCAGAATAATAATACCAACCACCACCACAACCACAGGCCAGACTCTGGGCTTATCCTGGCATCCTGGCCCTTCAGAGGCCCAGATGGATTAACATCAGGAGGCTGCGGGTTTGACACCATCCTGAGACACGGGGTGAAATCACGTATAAACTATCAAAAATCAATCCAAAGATTAGCCATGTGTGGTGGCACAGGCCTTTGGTCCCAGCAAGTCTGGGGATGGAGGCGGGAGGACCGCCAGAGTGCAGCCAGTGGAATTCGTGGTGGCTGTGAACGTGCCCCTGTGCTCCGGTCTTACAGAACAGGAATCTTACTCCAAATAATAATAATCACCACCACCACCACCAACACCATCACCACCACCACCACCACCCGGGCCACCCAGCATGAGGAGTCAACCTCAGGGATGGGAGAGGAATATGTACTTACCAGCCTGTCATTCGTGGGAGATTTCAAAGGTGGCCACCTGGCACGTTCATCCTGTGCCTTCGGCCACATGCCCTAGAATGCTTGCCTCCACAATCCACATTTGTGCCCCACAGGAAAGATGTGTGTGAGCTCATGGAACAGATGGTTCTGATCTAGGGTGGCCATTGGGCACAGAACGATCAAGGCAGTCTGGCAATGCTGCCACCAGTCCCGGTTCTGGTTGCCCTATCTTCCACCTT
>NW_006985488.1:0-626 GCF_000164805.1 Carlito syrichta
CCAGCCGGTCGGACCCCACCTGTTGCCTATTTTTGCATGGCCAGAGAGCAAAGAATGGCTTTCATATTTCTAAATGGTTGGAAAAAATTAAAAGAACCATTCTCTTTCATGACACATGCAAATTTTATGAAATTCCAATTTCAGCATCCTTAGCTACAGTTGATCAGAACATGACCGCATTTGTTTGTTTACATATCATCTACTGTTGTTTTCAGGTTACAACAACAGAACCAAGAAGTTGTAACATAGCATGTGGCCACAAAGCCTAAAATAACTACTACCTGGCACTTTACAGAAAAAGGGTGCTAACCCCTATTCTAGGCTCATGTAAAACACACACACACACACACACACACACACACACACACACACACACACTTTCTCCACTCAATTCAACATGCATCTGGGCTTTCATTAGTAGACTCCTGTTGTTCTTCTTTGGGCAAATATCTGTGAGTCTTGGGGTGTGTCCAGATCTGTGAGAGGGTTTGTCTCAATGTCTGCTTGTCTTTCTAGTGTTGTTTGTCTCTATTTTTGCCCCCAGCTCCCTGTCATGGGTCATGGGAAAACTACAATGCCCTCTCTGGCTGTATGACACTCCCTCTCTATGTGTCACTCCCTCTCTG
>NW_006985489.1:0-753 GCF_000164805.1 Carlito syrichta
CTTGTTAATTCTTCTGACCAGTCGGCTTACTCGCCAGCTAACTAAATTCGGCTGACCAGTTAGCTCACTCACCAGCCAACTAGTTAAGTCAGCTGACCAGTCAGCTCACTTGCAGGCTGACTAGATAAGTCAACTCACCTGTTGGTTCACTCGCTGGCTGACTAGGTGTCAGCTAACTGGTCTGCCAACTAGCCGGTCAACTAGATAAGTCAGCTAACCAATCGACCGAATAGTCAACCAACTTGTAAACTGACAACTTAGCTCAGCTAACTAGTCGGCCGACAAGTTAGGTCAACTAAATACTCAGCCAACTATTTGGCACACTAGTTTGGTCAGTAAATAAGCAGGCAACAAGTTAACCTTGCTAACTATTGGGTCAACTCGTTAGTCAGCTAGTTAACACAGATAACTAGTTGGCCGACTAGTTGGCAGACATGTTAAACCAGCTAACAAGTCGGCCGAGTAGTCAGTCAACGTGTTAAACCAGCTAAGTAGTTCATGTACTCAGCCATATATTAAATCACCTTGCTAACTCGTTAACCAGCTAGTTAAGACAGCTAATTCACTCGTTTACCAAAGAGTTAAAACAGTTAGATAACTCATTAACCAATTCGTTAATTCAGCTAGCTATCTCGTTATCCAACTACTTAAGTCAGCTACCTAAGTCAGCTAGCAACCTAGCTACCTAGACAAGTCAGCTAGCTCACTAAATTTCTAACTATTTAGTCAGCATTTAAGTCTGCTACCTAACTA
>NW_006985490.1:0-657 GCF_000164805.1 Carlito syrichta
CGCATTTGCTTTTGGGGATTTGAACAAGAATTGGTTGCCTACTCCAGTGTGCATAAGAGTGTTTCCTGCATTTTCTTCTTAACATTCTTAAAAATCTCTTTGCCTAAACTTTCTCTGATTCACACTCTTAATATTTTTAGAAAATCTCTTGTTTATTATAGAGGGTCTGCAAAACTCATATTTAATATTCTTGAGGAGCAACCCCTTTGGGTCCCCTCCTGCTGTGGGAGCTTTTCTGTCCTCTCAAATCCTGCTTTCTTACTAAAACAACTATATATATATAACTATAACTATATATATATATTTCCCTTTGGAAGACCAAATAGATATAATTTAAATTTTTCAAAGATCTCATAAATAGTCTTTCATTCACAGAGCTCAAAATTTCATTCTTGAAATTTATATTCCAAGCCATGTTTTACTGAGAGTGTACTAAGTCATTTCCAAATTTGATATTCTTTACCTAAAGGGCCTAGGGATACAAAATTATTTTATTTTGAATTCCAGATGATTTGCATCTCCTGCAAATTTTGCTTGAAATATGAAATATTCCTTCTTTAGAAAATGTTTCTCTCCACATATTTAATCATAAATAGCTAAAATAAGCATTTGGCACTTTAAACATTCCTCCTGCAAATCTTTTTTTTTTTTTTTTTA
>NW_006985491.1:0-580 GCF_000164805.1 Carlito syrichta
AGATCTCGTTGAAGATTCTTTAGTCAATTAAGCTCAGCAATCCCATAAAATTCACCACCAAAACGCTGCAGCTTTAAGATACCAGTTTCAGCCAGGCTCAGTGGCTCAGCCTGTAATCCCATGCCTTTGGGAGGCTGAGGTGAGTGGATTGCCTGAGCCCACGGGTTCGAGACCCGCCTGGGCAGTGAGACCTCATCTCTACAATAAATCAAAAAATCAGCTGGGCGTGGTAGTGCATGCCTGTAATTCTGGCTACTTGGAAGGCTGAGGCGGAAGGATCGCCAGAGCCCAGCAGGTCGAGGTTGCAGTGGCTGGGAGCGGCCACTGAATTCCAGTCTGAGAGACAGAGTGAGACTCCAACTCAAAAAAGAAAAAAGATACCAGTTTCACATTCCAAGGGAGACAGCCGATTAACCCTCCCCCTCTGAGATTTTGCTTTTCACAATTCGGTTTTGCAAAACAATTTAAAACTGATAATGCTCCTGCTTATACATCCAAGGTTTTTTAAGGCTTTTGTGTCCAATTTGACATTTCTCATTCCACAAAAATTCCTTATAATCCTTAGGGTCAAGTTATAGTT